>NW_024060386.1:7500-145000 GCF_016432855.1 Salvelinus namaycush | reverse complement strand
GCAGTCCTCCGTAAATCTTCTCTGGTGAGGATTTGAGTTGAAGCAGGCAAGACTCTCTCTAACGAACAGTGTGGCTGGGGCGGGGGTAGGATTATGCGTCAAGCCTGACTGGCTAAAATGATTCCACCGTTTCCCTGCCAGCCTCCTCGGATGCACATCAGAGTACCACTTCGGGTTCTTCCTTCCTTTCGTTAACCAAGCGAAGTCCTCCTCGTCTTCTCTCCTCGAACAGAAGGAACTTTAATGCGCATATGGACTCGGCAGTATTCCTGCCGCTGGTACTGACGCGGCGCTTTAGCACCAGCTCCTCCCAATACAGATTGCCGCAGCCTGGATCTTCAAAACTACACGCGGCAAACGCGTTTTGAACGCTCGCTGTGACGTTTACTCCAACCACCACAGTGCAGCCTACTGGCAATGGTCAGTTAGAAAATCATGAATTATGAATGAATGACATTGTACAGTTCCAGCATATACGTTTTTTTCCAGGTGACAGTAAGGAATGGGCTCACTGATTTAGATAATACATGTTAAAGTTATAGGCCTATAGACAGCAGGAGAGAGAGGAATACATTGAAGGGAGAGAGTGATGAGGGTGAGAGGGGAGGCTAAAGATACAGAGGAAGACAGATCAGGAGAGTTGGGAAGTGGGGCAGAGGGAGAGACTGAGAATGACAGATATGGATCAGGAGAGTTGGGAAGTGGGAGAGACTGAGAATGAGATATATGGATCAGGAGAGTTGGGAAGTGGGGCAGAGGGAGAGACTGAGAATGACAGATATGGGTCAGGGAAGTGGGGTAGAGAGAGAGACTGAGACAGGCAGGAAAAGAAAGGGAGGAAGAAAGAGAGAGGGAGGGAGGAAATAAATAGAGAAAGACAGAGAGAGAGCGAGAGAGAGAGGGCAAAACAGAGAGAGAGAGAGAGAGAGAGAGAGAGAGAGAGAGAGAGAATAGAGAATAGAGAATAGAGAGAGAGAGAGAGAGAGAGAGAGAGAGAGAGAGAGAGAGAGAGAGAGAGAGAGAGAGAGAGGAGAAGAGAGAGACACAGAGAGAGGGGGAGAGAGAGAGACACAGAGAGAGAGAGACAGAGGGGGAGAGAGAGAGACACAGAGAGAGGGGGAGAGAGAGAGACAGAGAGAGAGGGGGAGAGAGAGAGACAGAGAGGGGAAAGAGAGAGAGAGAGGGAATAAATATAAAAAGACAGAGAGGGAGAGAGAGGGGGAAAATAAAGAGAGACAGAAAGAGAGGAATGACAGAAAGAGAGGAATGAGAGAGCAATAGAGACAGAAAGAGAGAGAAAGAGAGACAGAGAGAGAGGGGGGGAGAGAGAGCGAGATGATGAAGGATGAGTGGAGCAACCAGTCTGATTAATTAGATGAAGTTGAGATACCGTTGGTGCCGGGTCTTTCTGGATCTAATATCAATCACCACTGGGAACTTTCCCTCACACACACACACACACACTACCCTTTATAATCCCCCAACGTGTGTGTATGCGTATTGATTTGTCTGTGTGTGGGTGTGTGTGCGCATGTGTTTGGGCATTTGTGTGCATGTGTGTGTGTCTGCATTTTGTCAATACACATGTAATCCCTGGTCCCATTTGCAGCCAGGTCGCTCAAGATTCACTTCAAAATTGGACATGCGCCCATGTCTCGAAGCTGGTGTACAAAACCGAAAGTGAAAGACGCAAAAACGAGACTTAAGCACGGAAGGCATAGAAATAGTACACATAGAACAGATCTACCGCTTCTTAGACTGGTTTTCAATGAGAATGGCAGATCTATAACTCACATTTATATGTGAATTTGGTCAGGTCGCCCAAAAGAAGTGAAATTTTTGCAACTTTAACCATTCAGAATGAATGCAGGGGGAGCCACATAAAGGAGGAGCAACCCAGGGTGTCCAAAACACCACGCATGTTGACGTCTGCAGCAGCGCTTCGACATTTGACGTTTGGAGAAATGTGTATACACGTCAGAATCCGAAGGGAAATTGGTCAAACCGTGAGATCTTGTTGACATTTGCACATACAATCCCCTGCTTTAGTGCTAATGGATATGTGGCTGTGGGAGAGAGATACTTTTCATACCAGAAACATCTCCTCTGTCTCCTACACATGCTATCTTACACCACACTAGCCCCCCAGCCTCCACCTGAATAATTACAGTGCATTACCCATGCCACACACACACGCACACCACACACAAACACACAAACACACCACTATGCTGAATAGATTACAGTGCATTACCTATGCAAAGCTATAATAAAGCCAACTGGAGCATTGGGAAGCTCTGTGTTTTCATATGTAAAGAAGAACGGTTACATATTTACACTCTCCTGCTCTTCTAATACAAATCTCTGTTCAAAGCCACCTATCTTCAGCTTAAGATCTATCTGAGTGGTCAGTGGAGCATCTCCACTGAAATAGGACATCTTTATCATTATTTAAACAGGAGGACTGACAAGTGTGTTAAGTCATGGATTGTTACTAACAAAGACTCAAGTCTCCTGTGTGTCAGTTGAATAACAACAGGATTAGATTGAAATGAATTAGAAGCTCTGGGAGACAATGGAAATGGCAGAGTTAGTGGAGTGAAGGCTGGTCGGTTGGATGATTATGGGTCCACTTGGGAAGTGGCAAGTGGGTAGAACGCAGGTGGCTTTGGTAAAGAGAGAGAGAATACATTAAAAGTGAGAGTGTTGTAGTTGATGTTAATGGTAATCCCATGTCCACTACTACTATTATTATTCCTGTTGGTCCCACCATTTATTTATATATAAATATATATATAAATATATATATATTTTTTTCGATATGTATACTTTGACAATGTAAGTAATAATGAACTTGCCATGTCAATAAAGTCAATTGAATTGAATTGAATCGAATTGAGTGAGAGAGAATACATTAAAAGAGAGAGTGAGAGAGAGAGAATACATTAAAAAAGAGAATGGCAAAAGCCAGATATCGAGTGAGACAGAGAGAGAGCACAAGATAGAGAGAGAGAGACAGAGAGAGACAGGGTGAGAGAGAGAGACAGATATTAAGGAAATGCAGTGAAAAGCAGAAGCAAAAAATGTGACTGTTTAATGAAAGTGTGGAAGCCAGAAGCCAAAACCTCAGATCAATGCTACTGCTTTAAACCTCTTATGGATCCCTTCGCACGCCAATCCCTTTAGCGCTTTGGCTTTAATGACACAGATCCTGCCTCTCTTTGATCTCTACACTCCCCTTTTCCCCTGCTTTCCTCACCCTGTTTCGCCCAGCCTCTTTCCCTTGTCGCTTAGACAGGTCTCCCTGTTTCCCGCTCCCTAGCCCTGCCTTTCTCCCATCTACCTAGCCCTGTCTATGAGCTTTTCTCCCCTCTCCCTAGCCCTGTCTCTGAGCTTTTCTCCCATCTACCTAGCCCCTCTCTAAGCTTTTCTCCCCTCTCCCTAGCCCTGTCTCTAAGCTTTTCTCCCCTCTCCCTAGCCCTGTCTCTGAGCTTTTCTCCCATCTCCCTAGCTCTGTCTCTGAGCTTTTCTCCCCTCTCCCTAGCCCTGTCTCTGAGCTTTTCTCCCATCTACCTAGCCCTGTCTCTAAGCTTTTCTCCCCTCTACCTAGCCCTGTCTCTGAGCTTTTCTCCCATCTACCTAGCCCTGTCTCTAAGCTTTTCTCCCCTCTCCCTAGCCCTGTCTCTAAGCTTTTCTCCCCTCTACCTAGCCCTGTCTCTAAGCTTTTCTCCCCTCTTCCTAGTCCTGTCTCTAAGCTTTTCTCCCCTCTACCTAGCCCTGTCTCTAAGCTTTTCTCCCGTCTACCTAGCCCTGTCTCTAAGCTTTTCTCCCCTCTACCTAGCCCTGTCTCTAAGCTTTTCTCCCCTCTACCTAGCCCTGTCTCTAAGCTTTTCTCCCCTCTATCTAGCCCTGTCTCTAAGCTTTTCTCCCCTCTATCTAGCCCTGTCTCTAAGCTTTTCTCCCATCTACCTAGCCCTGTCTCTAAGCTTTTCTCCCCTCTATCTAGCCCTGTCTCTAAGCTTTTCTCCCATCTACCTAGCCCTGTCTCTAAGCTTTTCTCCCCTCTCCCTAGCCCTGTCTCTAAGCTTTTCTCCCATCTACCTAGCCCTGTATCTAAGCTTTTCTCCCATCTCCCTAGCCCTGTCTCTAAGCTTTTCTCCCATCTACCTAGCCCTGTATCTAAGCTTTTCTCCCATCTACCTAGTCCTGTCTCTAAGCTTTTCTCCCATCTCCCTAGCCCTGTCTCTAAGCTTTTCTCCCATCTCCCTAGCCCTGTCTCTAAGCTTTTCTCCCATCTACCTAGTCCTGTCTCTAAGCTTTTCTCCCATCTACCTAGTCCTGTCTCTAAGCTTTTCTCCCATCTCCCTAGTCTTGTCTCTAAGCTTTTCTCCCATCTACCTAGTCCTGTCTCTAAGCTTTTCTCCCATCTCCCTAGTCCTGTCTCTAAGCTTTTCTCCCATCTACCTAGTCCTGTCTCTAAGCTTTTCTCCCATCTCCCTAGTCCTGTCTCTAAGCTTTTCTCCCATCTCCCTAGCCCTGTCTCTAATCTTTTCTCCCATCTGTCAGGTTTTGGCCAGGACTGTTCAGGTTTTGGTCACTAGATGTCCCCATTGCACCTTTTTTGTACCTTTTGTTTTTTCCTTGCTCTAATTATTGTTTGCACCTGTGTGTCGTTCCCTTGTTAGTATTTAAACCCTGTGTGTTCCTCAGTTCTTTGCTCAGTGTTTGTATGTTAGCACCCAGCCCCAGCCCAAGCCTTGTTGTGAACATATATTTCTCTTATTGGATTTTCCAGAGGTTCTCTGGTTTAGTTCTTGTGTATTTTTGAGTAGTCTTTTGAGGTTTGTTTTTCCCTGCTGTTTTTACCACTTTGTGGAGTTTCTTTGTAGTTAGGAGGATATCCATTTTGTGCCTCTTGGCTTTATTTTGGACGTGGTGGATTTATATTCTTTGCCTGAAGATCTTGTCCTTTTATTAAACCACCATCTCTAGTACTGCTGAGTCTGCCTCATCTTCTGGGTTCTGCCGACTATTAGTGACTGTTTCTCTCACCGGGTCCTGACACCATCTCCCTAGCCCTGTCTCTAATCTTTTCTCCCATCTACCTAGTCCTGTCTCTAAGCTTTTCTCCCATCTCCCTAGTCCTGTCTCTAAGCTTTTCTCCCATCTCCCTAGCCCTGTCTCTAAGCTTTTCTCCCATCTACCTAGTCCTGTCTCTAAGCTTTTCTCCCATCTATGCTCCCTCCGTCTCTCGCATAATCTCTCTCTCTCTCATGCTCTCTCTCTCACTCTCTAATGAATCCCCTTCTCACTCCCCTAACACCCCCTCTTTTTTTTCCTTTTTTTTCTCACCTTTATTTAACCAGGTAGGCTAGTTGAGAACAAGTTCTCATTTATAACTGCGACCTGGCCAAGATAAAGCAAAGCAGTGCGACAAAAACAACAAAACAGAGTTACACATGGAATAACACAATAGAAAAAAAAATCCCTCCCCTCTTCCCCTTACACCTTCTCCTCTCCTCTCCTTCCCTTTTCTCCCTCTTTAGGTCCGGCCGGCCAGGTAGTTGGTCCGGTCGGGGGGACGGGACGGGGGGTAGATAAAAATGTGGATGTGTAGTTGTGGTTGAGTGTATTAAATCAAGCCTGAAGGGCGTCGGTCACTAACAGCAGGGTTTACTCTTCATGTCGTTTCTCTCTCTCTCTAATGTTCCCTCCATCTCTCTTCTCCCCCTTTCTCTTCCTCTCTCTCTAATGTTCCCTCCATCTCTCTCTCTCCCCCTTTCTCTTCCTCTCGCTCTAATGTTCCCTCCATCTCTCTCTCTCTCCCTTTCTCTTCCTCTCTCTATAATGTCGCCTCCATCTCCCCCCTTTCTCTTCCTATCTCTCTCTAATGTTCTCTCTCTCTCTCTCTCTCTCTCTCTCTCTCTCAAATTCAATTTAAGGGGCTTTATTGGCATGGGAAACATATGTTAACATTGCCAAAGCAAGTGAAGTAGATAATAAACAAAAGTGAAATGAACAATAAAAAATGAACAGTAAACATTACACTCACAAAAGTTCCAAAACAATAAAGACATTTCAAATGTCGTATTATGTATATATACCGTGTTGTAACGATGTACAAATAGTTAAAGTACAAAAAAGGAAAATACATAAACATAAATATAGGTTGTATTTACAATGGTGTTTGTTCTTCATTGGTTGCCCTTTTCTTGTGGCAACAGGTCACAAATCTTGCTCTCTTCCTCTCTCGCTCTAATGCTCCCTCCATCTCTCTCTCTCCCTTTCTCTAATTCTCCCTCCCTCCATCTCTCTCTCTCCCACTTTTTCTAATGCTCCTTTCCTTCCATCTCTCTCCCCCTTTTTCTAATGCTCTCTCCCTCCATCTCTCTCTCCCCCTTTTTCTAATGCTCCCTCCCTCCATCTCTCTCTCTCCCCCTTTTTCTAATGCTCCCAACCTCCATCTCTTTCTCTCCCCCTTTTTCTAATGCTCCCTCCCTCCATCTCTCTCTCTCCCACTTTTTCTAATGCTCCTTTCCTTCCATCTCTCTCCCCCTTTTTCTAATGCTCTCTCCCTCCATCTCTCTCTCCCCCTTTTTCTAATGCTCCCTCCCTCCATCTCTCTCTCTCCCCCTTTTTCTAATGCTCCCAACCTCCATCTCTCTCTCTCCCCCTTTTTCTAATGCTCCTTTCCTTCCATCTCTCTCCCCCTTTTTCTAATGCTCTCTCCCTCCATCTCTCTCTCCCCCTTTTTATAATGCTCCCTCCCTCCATCTCTCTCTCTCCCCCTTTTTCTAATGCTCCTTTCCTTCCATCTCTCTCCCCCTTTTTCTAATGCTCCCTCCCTCCACCCTCCATTAATGAATTAATTTAAATTGATGGATGTTCTATGATTAGTGGAAACCTTTCCTAGGAAAACTGGTTGATTTAAATTATTCCCTATGGAAATACCAGTACGTTAGCCTATCTGACCTCGAGGGCACACTAACAGACACATGTTTAGGCTATGCACACACTTGCATGCATAAACACACCCGCACACAGACACACACACACACACACAGTCAAACCCCCCTTTTTTAAAGTCAAAATGTAGTTAACAGCAAAAAAAGTGACACATTTATTCCATTTTAATGTAGTCATTGCTGTATGAGTACAGCTATTCTGCAATGTGCTCTGTATGTAACCTCTCTTGTTGCTAGGTAACTGCCGGTGAAGCTGCAACCATTGCTATGCAGCACAACGACAGCTGTCTGTGTAATTGGACCATTAAGATGATTAAACGTCGTCATCATTCCGCTCCTCTCTGTCTCAATACAGTTCAGGATCCACAACACGCTGTAACAGAAGAGTTAATGGACTGAACAGGAGAGGCTGATACTTCTTGTTTATTTCTCATTAGGAGACTGAAGATCATAAAGATTGTTTTCTAAGTGCCAAATGGCACCCTATTCCCTATAGAGTGCACTACTTTTGACCATAGCCCTTCCAAAAAGTAGTGCACTAAGTTGGGAATAGGGTGCCATTTGGGACATGGCAAGCTGTTCACACACACACACACACACACACGCGCGCGCGCGCGCGCGCGCACACACACACACACACACACACACACACACACACACACACACACACACACACACACACACACACACACACACACACACACACACACACACACACACACACACACACACACACACACGTGCAGAGAATTATGAATTTGATGGATTGGAAATGATTTTTCCACCAGTAGCTACAGGCTTTCTGTGACTTTACGCCACACAGTACTACTCAATTCCTTAGTTATGATTGGCCCTCCCCCACCGTAAATTATGCTTTTGGCTTGGCCCGGTCTTCAGAGGCTGTGGCTTGTCCCGGTCTTCGGAGGCTGTGGCATGGCCCGGTCTTCGGATGCTGTGGCTTGGCCCGTTCTTCGGAGGCTATGGCCTGGCCCGGTCTTCAGAGGCTGTGGCTTGGCCCAGTCTTCGGAGGCTGTGGCTTGGCCCAGTCTTCGGAGGCTGTGGCTTGGCCCGGCCTTGTCAAAACGGAGCTTAGCGCCTCTCTCTCTTTCTTTCTCTTCTTTAACAAACCCTTCATTTTGTGAGCTAACAAATAATGAAGTAATGTCACATATAACATGGTAAATTCATAAGCACAAATAATAATGATATAGATAAGGATATTTTTCAAATGGAGAATGTTTCTATTGCGTAGTGACTATATGTACATCTAGCGTGTGAGCGGTATTTCTCAAAGCGAGTGATAATTAGCAACGGTTATATTGGGCTCAATGTTGTGAGTTCAAAGACAACCTTGGTAGTTTAATAAACGTTGAAACAACTGGATTGTTTTAGGCCACAGAATTTAGAGAAGAGCTGTTTATCTGAACCTTTTCTTTTTTATTTCAATATGGAAGTAATGTCACGACTTCCGCAGAAGTCGGTTCCTCTCCTTGTTCGGTCGGCGTTTGGCGGTCGACGTCACCGGTCTTCTAGCCATCCCCGATCCACCTTTCATTTTCCATTTGTTTTGTCTTGTTTTCCCACACACCTGGTTTACATTCCCTAATTATTTGACGTGCATATAACCCTCTGTTCCCCCCATGTCTGTGTGTGGAAATGTTTGTTGTAGAGTATTTGTGCACTTCAGACTGGTTTGCGACAGGTTATTTCAACCCGTATTTTGTTGTTCTGGGTGCAGTTTGTTTTGCCGCATTATACTGCTCCGGTTGTTACCCATTTCTGCTCTCCTGCGCCTGACTTCCCTGCAGCCAGTTACGCACCTCTTACAAGTAAATCAGGTACTGGTTTTTGTATGCACTGTTTCTTGAGTAAAATGTATTCTTATACCATATTCTTGTAGGGAGTGTAGGGAGCATGGGGGGGGGGGGGGGGGGGGGGGATACATAAGATGTGACAAATCAATTGTATGTTTCGGTGTTCCTCAAGGTTCTGTTTTAGGACCACTATTGTTTTCACTATATAGTCTACCTCTTGGTGATGTCATTCGGAAACACAATGTCAACTTTCACTGCTATGTGGACGGCACACAGCTGTCCATTTTGATTAAACATGGTGAAGCCCCAAAATTGCCTACCCTGGAAGCCTGTGTTTCAGACATAAGCACATGTTTTACTTTTAAACTCAGACAAAACAGAGATGCTAGTTCTAGGTTCCAAGAAACAAATAAATCTGCTGTTGGATCTGACAAATAATCCTGATTATCCAATCCACCACCCTTACTGTCTCTGCCTGGCCGGTTCCCCTCTCTCAAACTGGTATTCTCTGCCTCTGACTCTATTACGGGGGCTGAGTCACTGGCTTAATAGTGCTCTTCCATGCCGTCCCTAGGAGGGGTGCGTCACTTCATTGGGTTAAGTCACAGACGTGATCTTCCTGTCCGGTTTTGCGCCCCCTCAGGATCGTGTGGTGGAGGAGATCTTTGTGGTCTATACACAGCCTTGACTCAGGGTAGTAAGTTGGTGGTCTGCTGATATCCCTATAGTGGTGTGGGAGCTGTGCTTTGGCAAAGAGGCTGGGGTTATAACCTACCTGTTTGGCCCTGTCCGGGGGTATCGTCAGACGGGGCCACAGTGTCCAGTATCTATGCTGCAATCGTCTATGTGCCGGGGGGCTAGGGTCAGTCTATTATATCTGGTGTAATTATCCTGTCTTAACTGGTGTTCTGTGTGAATTTAACCATGCTCCCTCTAATTCTCTCTCTCTCCCTCTCTCCCTCCCCTCCCGGAGGACCTGTGCCCTAGGGCCATGCCTCAGGACTACCTAGCCTAATGACTCCTTGTGGTCCCCAGTCTACCTGGTCGTGCTGCTGCTCCAGTTCAACTGTTCTGCCTGCGGCTATGGAACCCTGACCTGTTCACCGGATGTGCTACCTTGTCCCGGACCTGCTGTTTTCGACTCTCTCTCTCTACCGCACCTGCTGTCTCAAGCTCTGAAAGCTCGGATATGAAAAGCCAACTGACATTTACTCCTGAGGTACTGACCTGTTGCACCCTCTACAACCACTGTGATTATTATTTGACCCTGCTGGTCATCTATGAACGTTTGAACATCTTGAAGAACAATCTGGCCTTAATGGCCATGTACTCTTACAATCTCCACCCGGCACAGCCAGAAGAGGACTGGCCACCCTGCAAAGCCTGGTTCCTCGCTAGGTTTCATCCTAGGTTCCTGCCTTTCTAGGGAGTTTTTCCTAGCCACCGTGCTTCTACACCTGCATTGCTTGCTGTTTGGGGTTTTAGGCTGGGTTTCCGTATAGCACTTTGTGACATCTGCTGATGTAAAAAGGGCTTCATAAATAAATGTGATTGATGATTGATTGAAAGGGGGCCATGATGAAAGTGGGACATGACTAAAAAAGTTCGGGAAACACTGATCTAGCTAATGATTAGATACAGATGGGCAACCTCATGCTTCAGCTTATTTATTTATAGCCACTATGCTGCATCAGTTGTTGTTATGCTCATTTTGGAGCGGACAATTTAATTTTAGTTCATTTTGGAGCGGACAATTTAATTTTAGTTCATTTTGGAGCGGACAATTTAATTTTAGTTCATTTTGGAGCGGACAATTTCATTTTAGTTCATTTTGGAGCGGACAATTTAATTTTAGTTCATTTTGGAGGGGACAATTTCATTTTAGTTCATTTTGGAGCGGACAATTTAATTTTAGTTCATTTTGGAGCAGACAATTTAATTTTAGTTCATTTTGGAGGGGACAATTTCATTTTTGTTCATTTTGGAGCGGACAATTTAATTTTTGTTCATTTTGGAGCGGACAATTTAATTTTAGTTCATTTTGGAGGGGACAATTTCATTTTTGTTCATTTTGGAGCGGACAATTTAATTTTAGTTCATTTTGGAGCAGACAATTTAATTTTAGTTCATTTTGGAGCGGACAATTTAATTTTAGTTCATTTTGGAGGGGACAATTTCATTTTTGTTCATTTTGGAGCGGACAATTTCATTTTTGTTCATTTTGGAGCGGACAATTTCATTTTTGTTCATTTTGGAGTGGACAATTTCATTTTTGTTCATTTTGGAGCGGACAATTTCATTTTTGTTCATTTTGGAGCGGACAATTTCATTTTTGTTCATTTTGGAGTAGAAAAGTCACCAGAGACGTTCAGTATAAAAACAATGTAATGCAACGCTGGATTAAAGGGACACAGTGCTGTTCTGAATAATGACCAGTTGAAAACTGGGGAGGGGAGCGGCTCAAAATGCACTGCTACCCTTCCAATACCTCACTCATTGCTTCAAGCCACACCCACTAAACGTTAGACCAACAGTTTAAAGTAGTGAAGAAATGGTTGGTATTTCAGTTGTGGTTGGGAGATATTAACCAAATTATCAGGAAAGTAAAATTCACCAGAAACAACCCTTTCACAGCTATTTCTTTAAAAAAAACATATTATTGGGGGCATGCCCCTTGACCCCCCTAGAAGGGTGTTGATGCATTGAATGCATTGCTGCATTCAATGTCTTGTAGGCCTAGTTGAGTAGCTGGCCTAGTTGAGTAGCTGGCCTAGTTGAGTAGCTGGCCTAGTTGAGTAGCTGGCCTAGTTGAGTAGCTGGCCCAGTTGAGTAGCTGGCCTAGGCTACAACTCAAATGTTTAGTTGTGTTTCTTTGCATGATTTTTTGTTGCAGGTTTTGTTTTTTGGTTGTTCATTGTCAAGCTTTAAAAACCGAAGCCAGACTGCAACATTTTAGTAGCCTAGCTAGGACTGTGGCATTGGTCTGTACACTCTGGACCCACGAAAGCAGTGCAATTGACGTTGAATACACAGATCCAAGTGCATCACGTTGTAATTTCATGAACTAAATGACTCAACTGTTGACTAATTTATACTCGCTTGTATGTCATATTGTCCTTTAGTAGTAATTTATACCCACATGTGAATCCTTTATCTTATAACTTTTTGACAACTAAGGTGACATTTTCTGTAGGCTACAGAAATGACCCGTTGGAACCGAAACTTGGCGTGGACATTAAGCAAAAGTATGTCGAACATCTCGTTCCAAAATCATGGGCATAAATATGGAGTTGCCCCCCCACCCCCATTGCTACTATAACAGCCTACACTCTTTCCACCAGATGTTGGAACATTGCTGCGGGGACTTGCTTCCATTCAGCCACAAGAGCATTAGTGACGTCAGACACTGATGTTGGGCGATTAGGCCTGGCTCACAGTCGTCGTTCCAACTCATTCCAAAGGTGTTCGATGGGGTTGAGGTCAAGGCTCTGTGCAGGCAAGTCAAGATCTTCCACACCGATTTCAACAAACTATTTCTCTATGGACCTCACTTTGTACACAGGGCCATTGTCATGCTGAAACAGTAAAGGGCCTTCCCCAAACTGTTGGCACAAAGTTGGAAGCACAGAATCATCTAGAATGTCATTGTATGCTGTAGCATTAAGAATTGAACCATGACAAACAGCCCCAGACGGTTCAGCAGTGAAGTGGTAGGCCACACAAGCTCACAAAACAGGACCGCCGAGTGCTGAATCAAATAGCGTGTAAAAATCGTCTGTCCTCGGTTGCAACACTCACTACGGAGTTCCAAACTGCCTCTGGAAGCAACGTCAACACAATAACTGTTCGTCCTCCACCAAACTTTACAGTTGGCACTATGCATTCGGGGAGGTAGCGTTCTTCTGACATCCGCCAAACCCAGATTAGTCCGTCGGACTCCCAGATGGTGAAGCGTGATTCATCACTCCAGAGAACGTGTTTCCACTGCTCCAGAGTCCAATGGCAGCGAGCTTTACACCACTCCAGCTGACGCTTGGCATTGTGCATGGTGATCTTAGGCTTGTGTGCGGCTGCTCGGCCATGGAAACTCATTTCATGAAGCCCCCGACGAACAGTTATTGTGTTGACGTTGCTTCCAGAGGCAGTTTGGAACTCCGTAGTGAGTGTTGCAACCGAGGACAGACGGTTTTTACACACTATTTGATTCAGCACTCGGCGGTCCTGTTCTGTGAGCTTGTGTGGCCTACCACTTCGTGGCTGAACCGTTGTTGCTATGAGATAATTCCACTTCACAATAACAGCACTTACAGTTGACTGGGGCAGCTCTAGCAGGGCAGAAATTTGAGGAACTGACTTGTTGGAAAGGTGGCATCCTATGATGGTGTCACATTTAAAGTCACAGAGCTCTTCATTAAGGCAGTTCTACTGCCAATGTTTGTCTATGGAGAAACATTGGCAGTAAAATGGCCTTATTGTCAGCAATGGGTGTGTAGAATGGCCTGACACCTGTCAGCAACGGGTGAGGCTGAAATAGTGCAATAGACTAATCCACTAATTTGAAGGGGTGTGCACATGCTTTTGTATATTTAGTGTATGATATAGTGCACTGGCTGACTCATGTGTGGGTTTGGTAGGATGGGTGTGGCAATGCATTGCCACTAGGCATGCAGCACGTTAGCAGTGCTTGCTGTGACTTGTAGTGCAGCGCAACACGTCAGTACAATATAGAGCCCCACAGTGGAGGTGTCATAATACCCAGAAAACCTAACGGTCAAACAGGGAAATTGATCCAATTGTTTTTCCACCATTACTTTTTTAGAAACTTTTTAAAGAATTTTAGAAAACATAAAAGTCACCTTGTCCTACAGAGATTTACATGGTTCTCAAAACGTCCCGCTAGGGTAAGCCTACACAAAACACAGCCCTTATTTTAAGTGTTTCTAAAATCCCCAATGGGAAAAAGGAATGGGGGGAAAACAATTGTGACCATTTCCTTGTTTGACCGCTAAGTTTTATGGGATTTATGACATACTGTGGTACTCTATGGAAGCGGGCCAAAATGAGTTGACAACCCAAATCATTGCTGGCGCCGGATTTGGCCAGCGGGCCTTGTGTTTCACACATGTGACTTAGAGGGAACAGATACTGTGACTAGTGTGATTGTCTATGGATCTGAAGTAAACAGAGTTAATGTAAGAACCTCCAACCCTCCAGTCTATTACTAGGATAAATCACAGAGATACCTTCTCCTCCCTCTGTGAATAGTAACATGTCAATGAGCTGATCCAGCCTGTAACTTACACTCTCTGGGCTTAGTTTAATTGGACCATCAGATTAAAGCTGTAAAGCTAATATTGATCTAGACTGGTTAATTGATCTCTCTAAGTGACTGCATAGAACAAGATGACTGGCTGTGATAGTCTACTTGCCTGTCTGTCTGCCCGTCTGGAAAGGGAAAGTGGATACCTAGTCAGTTGTACAACTGAATACATTCAGCTGAAATATGTCTTCTGCATTTAACCCAACCCCTCTGAATCAGAGAGGTGGGGGGGGGGGGGGGCTGCCTTAATAGACGTCCGAGTCTTCGGCGCCCAAAGTTGTTGTTGAGAGTTAACTGCATTGCTCAAGGGCACAACAGACGATTTTTTCACCTTTCGGTTACTTGCCCAATGCTCTTAACCGCTAGGCTACCCGCTGTCTGTCTGTCCTTCTGGCCGTTTGTCTGTCTGTTCACACTAGACTGAGTCATGAGGAGGAGTATGTCTCTGTGTTGTCTGGCCATGGAGAGCAGAGCAGCCTCACATGTAGGGAATGTCTGGAAGGGTCAACAGTGGAGAAGGTGGAAAGTTTTAAGTTCCTCGGCGTACACTTCACAGACAAACTGAAATGGTCCACCCACACAGACAGCGTGGTGAAGAAGGCGCAACAGTGCCTCTTCAACCTCGGGTGGCTGAATAAATGTACAGATGCACAATCGAGAGCATCCTGTCGGGCTGTATCACAACCTGGTACGGCAACTGCACCGCCCTCAACCGTAAGGCTCTCCAGAGGGTGGTGCAGTCTGCACAACGCATCACCGGGGGCAAACTACCTGCCCTCCAGGACACCTACAGCACCCGATGTCACAGGAAGGCCAAAAATATCATCAAGGAAAACAACCACTCTAGCCACTGCCTGTTCCCCCCTACATCATCCAGAAGGCGAGGTCAGTACAGGTGCATCAAAGCTGGGACCGAGATACTGAAAAACAGCTTCTATCTCAAGGCCATCAGACTGCTAAACAGAAATCACTAACTCAGAGAGGCTGCTGCCTACATTGAGCCACAATCACTGGCCGCTTTAATAAACGGATCACGAGTCACTTTAAACAATGTTTACATATCTTACATTACTCATATCATATGTATATACTGTATTTTATATCATCTATTGCACCTTGCCTATGCCGCTCGGCCATTGCTCATCCATATACTTATATGTGGGGCGGCAGGTAGCCTAGTGGTTAGAGCGTTGGGCCAGTAACCGAAAGGTTGTTGGATCGAATCCCCGAGCTGAGAAGGTAAAAATCTGTTTTCTGCCCCTGAACAAGGCAGTTAACTCACTGTTCCCCGGTAGGCCGTCGTTCTTAACTGACTTGCCTAGTTAAATAAAGGTTAAAATATTCTCATTCACCCCTTTAGATTTGTGTGAATACGGTAGTTGTTGGGGACTTGTTCGATATTACTGTACTGTCGGAACTAGAAGCACAAGCATTTCGCTACACTCGCATTAACATCTGCTAACCATGTGTATGTGACCAATTTGATTTGTCTGCTACTTCAACACTGACCGTAGTACATTTTATCGTGCAGCACCACCTTCAGGCATAAACGAGCATTACATGTGAAAATGCAAAGACATTGACAACATATGCACAGCTGATTACTCACACCCCCCATCCACTCTGCCAGGACAGGACAAACAGCCTAGTTCAGCAGTCTGCTTCTCTCTCTCTCTCTCTCTCTCTCTCTCTCTCTCTCTCTCCATTCAAGATTTTGAATAGTATTTGTTTATCACTCAGAGGGAGGATTATTTCTTTAAGAAAGCTCTGACTTTTACTAAAATCCCACTATTTACAGCGTCAATCCTCGAGGCCTGCCTGTGAATACATGTTGTAGATGATAAAGTAAGCATCCCAATCCTATAGATTACCACTCAGTCCCTCCAGGATAATCCTTTATAATCCTATAGATTACCTCTACGTCCCGCCAAGATAATCCTTTACAATCCTATAGATTACCACTCGAACCCTCCAGGATAATCCTTTATAATCCTATAGATTACCACTCTGTCCCTCCAGGATAATCCTTTACAATCCTATAGATTACCACTCGAACCCTCCAGGATAATCCTTTATAATCCTATAGATTACCACTCTGTCCCTCCAGGATAATCCTTTATAATCCTATAGATTACCACTCAGTCCCTCCAGGATAATCCTTTATAATCCTATAGATTACCTCTACGTCCCGCCAAGATAATCCTTTACAATCCTATAGATTACCACTCGAACCCTCCAGGATAATCCTTTATAATCCTATAGATTACCACTCTGTCCCTCCAGGATAATCCTTTACAATCCTATAGATTACCACTCGAACCCTCCAGGATAATCCTTTATAATCCTATAGATTACCACTCTGTCCCTCCAGGATAATCCTTTATAATCCTATAGATTACCACTCAGTCCCTCCAGGATAATCCTTTATAATCCTATAGATTACCACTCCGTCCCTCCAGGATAATAATTTATAATCCTATAGATTACCACTCAGTCCCTCCAGGATAATCCTTTATAATCCTATAGATTACCACTCCGTCCCTCCAGGATAATAATTTATAATCCTATAGATTACCACTCAGTCCCTCCAGGATAATAATTTTAGAATCCCAGCAGAGAAGAACAGAGACACAAGGGGAACTAGGAATTGCCTTGTAATCATGTAATTAACCGGAGACATACTGTTTTTGTTGTTGTTGTTATTATATACAGCAAATTATTGGAAAGAAGAGAGAAGCAGAGAGAGTGTGAAAGAGAGACAGAGAGATAATTCAATTTTGAGAAACTACCATTTCTTTTGGGTGAAATACCACATAGTGCCATCACAGCAGCAATATTTGTGACCTGTTGTCACAAGAAGAGGGCAACCAGTAAAGAACAAACACCATTGTAAATACAACCCATATTTATGTTTATTTATTTTCCCTTTTGTACTTTAACTATTTGCACATCGTAACAACACTGTATAAAGATATAATATGACATTTGGAACTTGTGTGAGTGTAATATTCCCTTTTGTTTATTCATTTCTCTTGCTTTGGCAATATGTTTCCCATGTCAATAAAGCCCCTTGAATTGATTGAGAGATGGGGAGGGGGGAATAGAGAGAATACATACAGTTACCAGGTCTAATGTGTACTAGAGTGTGAAGAACGTGTAGGCTACATATTACCACAAATCAACTCTGTAAGTCAGTGAGTATTAAGTCAGTCATTTTGGTCTCTGTGCCCTGATGCACTTCGACACAAACACACACACACACACACACACACACACACACACACACACACACACACACACACACGCACACGCGCACAAACACACACACACACACACACACACACACACACACACACACACACACACACACACACACACACACACACACACACACACACACACACACACACACACACACACACACACACACAGTCACATGCCCTCTGTAAGAAAGAAGTCAACTGCTCAGTGCTCTGTCTGCTCTCCCCAGGCCCTGTATTCAGAACAGCTCTGTCTGCTCTCCCCATGCCCTGTATTCAGAACAGCTATGTCTGCTCTCCCCAGGCCCTGTATTCAGAACAGCTCTGTCTGCTCTCCCCAGGCCCTGTATTCAGAACAGCTTTGTCTACTCTGCCTTAGGAAGCACATGGAACGTGGCATACCCCTGTATAATACCAGACAAATTAACAAGAGAACATTGAAACACAGATGTCACACTGTTCTAATGAAATAGAGGCCTTTTAGGTGTAGTAGTATTGTTAACCAAGAAGTTCTCAGAATGAGCAGGATTCTCAGAATGAGCAGGCTTCTCAGAATGAGCAGGCTTCTCAGAATGAGCAGGCTTCTCAGAATGAGCAGGCTTCTCAGATTTTTTTTATTTATTTATTTTTATTTCACCTTTATTTAACCAGGGAGGCTAGTTGAGAACACGTTCTCATTTACAACTGCGACCTGGCCAAGATAAAGCATAGCAGTGTGAACAGACAACAACACAGAGTTACACATGGAGTAAACAATAAACAAGTCAATAACACAGTATGGGGAAAAATGAGTCTATATACATTGTGTGCAAAAGGCATGAGGAGGTAGGCAATAAATGGGCCATAGGAGCGAATAATTACAATTTATCAGATTAACACTGGAGTGATAAATCATCAGATGATCATGAGCAAGTAGAGATACTGGTGTGCAAAAGAGCAGAAAAGTAAATAAATAAAAACAGTAAGGGGATGAGGTAGGTAAATTGGGTGGGCTGTTTACATATGGACTATGTACAGCTGCAGCGATCGGTTAGCTGCTCAGATAGAAGATGTTTAAAGTTGGTGAGGGAAATAAAAGTCTCAAACTTCAGCGATTTTTGCAATTCGTTCCAGTCACAGGCAGCAGAGAACTGGAAGGAAAGGCGGCCAAATGAGGTGTTGGCTTTTGGGATGATCCGTGAGATATACCTGCTGGAGCGCGTGCTACGGGTGGGTGTTGTTATTGTGACCAGTGAACTGAGATAAGGCCTGAGATGACCTGGAGCCAGTGGGTCTGGCAAAGAATATGTAGCGAGGGCCAGCTGACTAGAGCATCCAGGTCGCAGTGGTGGGTGGTATAAGGTGTTTTAGTAACAAAACGGATGGCACTATGATAAACTGCATCTAGTTTGCTGAGTAGAGTATTGGAAGCTATTTTGTAGATGACATCGTCGAAGTCGAGGATCGGTAGGATAGTCAGTTTTACTAGGGTAAGTTTGGCGGCGTGAGTGAAGGAGGCTTTGTTGCGAAATAGAAAGCCGATTCTTGATTTGATTTTGGATTGGAGATGTTTAATATGAGTCTGGAAGGAAAGTTTACAGTCTAGCCAGACACCTAGGTATTTATAGATGTCCACATATTCTAGGTCGGAACCGTCCAGGGTGGTGATGCTAGTCGGGCGGGCGGGTGCAGGCAGCGAACGGTTGAAAAGCATGCATTTGGTTTTACTAGCGTTTAAGAGCAGTTGGAGGCCACGGAAGGAGTGTTGTATGGCATTGAAGCTCGTTTGGAGGTTAGATAGCACACTGTCCAAGGAAGGGCCAGAAGTATACAGAATGGTGTCGTCTGCGTAGAGGTGGATCAGGGAATCGCCCGCAGCAAGAGCAACATCATTGATATATACAGAGAAGCGAGTCGGCCCGAGAATTGAACCAGAATGAATGATCAGGCTTCTCAGAATGAGCAGGTTTCTCAGAATGATCAGGTTTCTCAGAATGATCACGTTTCTCAGAATGATCAGGTTTCTCAGAATGATCAGGTTTCTCTGAAGGCTTCTCAGAATGATCAGGCTTCTCAGAATGAGCAGGCTTCTCAGAATGATCAGGCTTCTCTGAAGGCTTCTCAGAATGATCAGGCTTCTCTGAAGGCTTCTCAGAATGAGCAGGCTTCTCAGAATGATCAGGCTTCTCAGAATGGATTGGTGTCACAGTGGTGCATATCAGTTCTAAACGTCTATCCACTTATGTAGCACAACCAGAGTAAAATCACATATCAAATACTTTCCCATACTTCAGCTTTGCTTTTAGTTTGCCGATAGAATAGTCCCAAAAGTGCAAATTCCAGGGAAAATGAAGCCCAAAAATAGGCTTATTTCACCCAGGTCTGCGTTACAGTCAGTGGTCACGTTTGCATTCATAAGTGTTGTCAGTTGTCCTGCCCTAACTAGACTACATCATGCTATAGGATAAAACCACAGACAGGACACAGACCCTATGTGACAGCTCACAATGACAGCTCACACAGTTAAGGTCAGATGCACGGATAAAGCATATAGGCCTATATGCAGTATAGTTCAGCATATGATCAACAACATAACGAGATCTATACTAGACATCTAAACTCCCCTCCCCTATCGACCACAATACACACAGCTCCTGAGTCTCTACCTACCTTCGGTGTGGCATGTGGAAGATAGGATGGCGGTGGGAGGGCGGAAGAGGTACGGGAGATAACGGGAAAAACATTTCATCTTCTTCTCCGGTTAGCAGAAGGCAGTGCTCCGGTGGTGACTCCACATTCGAACTGCCGCAAGAGAGAGACCGGAGACCGGAGAGGGATGGAACGAGCTGAAACTGCTCGCGCTATGACCGCATCACTTTCACCCAGGCAGACAGTGCGAGCCGAGCATGGTCAGAACCCGTTATAACAGCGCGCTGATGTCCGTGACAACGCCTTTTGCTTCCGTTCATCCCGTTTTTATCTGCATGGTGTCATTTTATCCCGTGTCGCGCAGGCCAGGACTAGAGGTTATTGCGCCTCTTTTACCGGTTATCTGATGAGAGTCGGTAGGGAGGGGGCCGGAGAGGGGGTACGGGGTAGTGTGTAGCTGAGTTGGAAATTGCCTGGTCTCGGCGTGATTCAAATTAACCTATGCCCTCCGCCCCGTCTTCTTAAATAGCCAATATAATTGTATAATTTAGAGAGCGAAGTGAAGCGAAGTAGCCTAAATAATTGTATAATTTAGAGCGCGAAGTGAATTGGAAATTCCGCAACTCTTTAAGGACATAGGTTGATAGCCTAACTTATAAATAGTTAAAGTAAAAGCCCCGTGTTTCAGCCCTTCATGGGTTTTAGGCTAGGATACAGGAGAAAATATTTATATATTTTGTTTTAATAAACTGACAAATGGGCTAGATGATGGTGATGAATACTTGTCAAGCAAGCCACAATAAACAGGCTACAATGTATACTGAACAAAAATATGAACGCAACATGCAACAATTTCAACTTTTTTACTGAGTTACAGTTCATATAAGGAAATACTTTTATTTCAATTGACTTATTAGGCCCTAAGCTATGGATTTCACATGACTGGGCAGGGGTGCAGCCATGCCCTCCAAGGCCCACCCACTTGGCAGCCAGGCCCACCCACTGGGGAGCCAGGCCCAGCCAAGGAGTTTTTCCCCACAAAAGGGCTTTATTACAGACAGAAATACTCCTGAGCACCCCTCAGACGATCCTGCAGGTGAAGAAGCCGGATGTGGAGGTCCTGGGCTGGCGTGGTTACACGTGGTCTGTGATTGTGAGGCCGGTTGGATGTACTGCCAAGTTCTCTAAAACGACATTGGAGGCAGCTTATGGTAGAGAAATGAACATTCAATTGTCTGGCAACAGCTCTGGTGGACATTCCTGCAGTCAGCATGCCAATTGCACACTCCCTCAAAACTTGAGACATCTGTGGCATTGTGTTGTGTGACAAAACTGCACATTCTAAAGTGGCCTTTTATTGCCCCCAGCACAAGGTGCACCTGTATAATGATAATCCTGTTTAATCAGTTTCTTGATATGCCACACTTGTTAGGTGGATGGATTATCTTGGCAAATGAGAAATGCTCACTAAAAGGGATATAAACAAATTTGTGCACAACATTTGAGAGAAATAAGCTTTTTGTGCATATGAACATTTTTGGGGATTTTTTATTTCAGCTCATGAAACATGGGACCAACACATTACAAATCAAATCAAATCAAATGTGATTGGTCATATACACATATTTAGCAGATGTTATTGTGGGTGTAGAGAAATGCTTGTGTTCCTAGCTCCAACAGTGCAGAAATATATAACAATTCAACAATACACACAAATCTAAAGTAACAATAATGGAATTAAGAAATATATACAAATTAGGACAAGCAATGTCGGAGTGGCATTGACTAGAATAAGGTATATACATATGAAATTAGTAAAGCAGTATGTCAACATAATTAAAGTGACTAGTGTTCCATTATTAAAGTGACTAGTGTTCCATTATTAAAGTGACTAGTGTTCCATTATTAATGTGACTAGTGTTCCATTATTAAAGTGACTAGTGTTCCATTATTAAAGTGACTAGTGTTCCATTATTAAAGTGACTAGTGTTCCATTATTAATGTGACTAGTGTTCCATTATTAAAGTGACTAGTGTTCCATTATTAATGTGACTAGTGTTCCATTATTAAAGTGACTAGTGTTCCATTATTAAAGTGACTAGTGTTCCATTATTAAAGTGACTAGTGTTCCATTATTAAAGTGACTAGTGTTCCATTATTAAAGTGACTAGTGTTCCATTATTAAAGTGACTAGTGTTCCATTATTAAAGTGACTAGTGTTCCATTATTAAAGTGACTAGTGTTCCATTATTAAAGTGACTAGTGTTCCATTATTAAAGTGACTAGTGTTCCATTATTAAAGTGACTAGTGTTCCATTATTAAAGTGACTAGTGTTCCATTATTAAAGTGACTAGTGTTCCATTATTAAAGTGACTAGTGTTCCATTATTAAAGTGACTAGTGTTCCATTATTAAAGTGACTAGTGTTCCATTATTAAAGTGACTAGTGTTCCATTATTAAAGTGACTAGTGTTCCATTATTAAAGTGACTAGTGTTCCATTATTAAAGTGACTAGTGTTCCATTATTAAAGTGACTAGTGTTCCATTATTAAAGTGACTAGTGTTCCATTATTAAAGTGACTAGTGTTCCATTATTAAAGTGACTAGTGTTCCATTATTAAAGTGACTAGTGTTCCATTATTAAAGTGACTAGTGTTCCATTATTAAAGTGACTAGTGTTCCATTATTAAAGTGACTAGTGTTCCATTATTAAAGTGACTAGTGTTCCATTATTAATGTGACTAGTGTTCCATTATTAAAGTGACTAGTGTTCCATTATTAAAGTGACTAGTGTTCCATTATTAAAGTGACTAGTGTTCCATTATTAATGTGACTAGTGTTCCATTATTAAAGTGACTAGTGTTCCATTATTAATGTGACTAGTGTTCCATTATTAAAGTGACTAGTGTTCCATTATTAAAGTGACTAGTGTTCCATTATTAAAGTGACTAGTGTTCCATTATTAAAGTGACTAGTGTTCCATTATTAAAGTGACTAGTGTTCCATTATTAAAGTGACTAGTGTTCCATTATTAAAGTGACTAGTGTTCCATTATTAAAGTGACTAGTGTTCCATTATTAAAGTGACTAGTGTTCCATTATTAAAGTGACTAGTGTTCCATTATTAAAGTGACTAGTGTAGTGTTCCATTATTAAAGTGACTAGTGTTCCATTATTAAAGTGACTAGTGTTCCATTATTAATGTGACTAGTGTTCCATTATTAAAGTGACTAGTGTTCCATTATTAATGTGACTAGTGTTCCATTATTAAAGTGACTAGTGTTCCATTATTAAAGTGACTAGTGTTCCATTATTAAAGTGACTAGTGTTCCATTATTAAAGTGACTAGTGTTCCATTATTAAAGTGACTAGTGTTCCATTATTAAAGTGACTAGTGTTCCATTATTAAAGTGACTAGTGTTCCATTATTAAAGTGACTAGTGTTCCATTATTAAAGTGACTAGTGTTCCATTATTAAAGTGACTAGTGTTCCATTATTAAAGTGACTAGTGTTCCATTATTAAAGTGACTAGTGTTCCATTATTAAAGTGACTAGTGTTCCATTATTAAAGTGACTAGTGTTCCATTATTAAAGTGACTAGTGTTCCATTATTAAAGTGACTAGTGTTCCATTATTAAAGTGACTAGTGTTCCATTATTAAAGTGACTAGTGTTCCATTATTAAAGTGACTAGTGTTCCATTATTAAAGTGACTAGTGTTCCATTATTAAAGTGACTAGTGTTCCATTATTAAAGTGACTAGTGTTCCATTATTAAAGTGACTAGTGTTCCATTATTAAAGTGACTAGTGTTCCATTATTAAAGTGACTAGTGTTCCATTATTAAAGTGACTAGTGTTCCATTATTAAAGTGACTAGTGTTCCATTATTAATGTGACTAGTGTTCCATTATTAAAGTGACTAGTGTTCCATTATTAAAGTGACTAGTGTTCCATTATTAATGTGACTAGTGTTCCATTATTAAAGTGACTAGTGTTCCATTATTAAAGTGACTAGTGTTCCATTATTAAAGTGACTAGTGTTCCATTATTAAAGTGACTAGTGTTCCATTATTAAAGTGACTAGTGTTCCATTATTAATGTGACCAGTGATTCCATTATTAAAGTCACTAGTGTTCCATTATTAAAATGACTAGGGTTCCATTATTAAAGTGACTAGTTATTCCATTACTAAAGTAACCACTGATTCCATTATTAAAGTGACTAGTGTTCCATTATTAAAGTGACCAGTCATTCCATGGCTTACATGTTGCGTTTATAATTTTTTTCAGTGTAGTTTGTTTGTATTAGGTCTCTTCTCGGGAAATATAGCCTACTAATTGATGGTCAGGGTGTCAGTCAAGATGGAATGTCCTAAAAGGTCCAGGAGGTCCGACTAAATTACATCATGCTTTATGGCGACATCTCCTGGTCAACATCCATACTGCGCGTATTCTACTCTAGTGTACTTCAATACAGTTCAAAGCCCGCACTGACGAACACACACACATACACTGACCACCAACCTACTCCAAAGCACAGTAACAATCTTGTAGGAACAAAGAAACATTTAATATTTGTCAATGTACTACATACACATTTGTACATTTTTATTTCTGATTATTTTGATTGATGTAACTTCCAGCTACGAAGTATAAGCAGCAGTAACTCTCACTCTGTGTGTGTACTTCTCGCGGGACTCATGTGTGAACTAATGCGAGCGGAAGTACAATGAGAGTCTCTTTTCCGCCGGTCATAGAGGAGTAATCGGCAGGGTAAGAATTCCTTGTTGACATTTTCACCAAAGTTATCAACATCCATCCTATGTTATACACTTTTGTTGGTCCCCAAAAGTACTCGTAAAGTCAGGTAACGCTGATATATTTCTATAGTGATCACTATTGGAGCCACAATTTATATTGATTGCTAAATAAAACGTATCGTAATCTGCATCCCTCGACCGGTGCTGGCTTGCTAGCTACCCGTTAAAACCCCAGAGAATGGCAGACAGGCTACGAATTGAACTGGGCCTGAACGTTCATTTCACGATATGTTTTCATAGTGTCTCATATTTTAGCGAACCCCATGGCATTGAAATGTGTAGTTTGTATGTCGCTAACACTGAAGTCCACTGCGCTTGACAAGCATCAAAGATAGCATTCGCAACCTTGCTAGGTAGCTATGCCATGTTGAAAGCATGGATGTGACGCGTACATAGCAGCTCATTGATTTTTGTGTGAACTTGTAGGTGGTGGTCTCTGATTATCTCTGAACTGTTAAACGTTAGTTATACATTTGTTGGGTGGATAGCTTGTCTAGCTAGCTAAATGTTGTAGCTATTGACATGAGATCCTGAAAATGACTAGCTACCGCTACCCAGCTAACGTTAGCTATGTAGCTAACTAGCTTCACCTTAACAACAGTATATTACTTGAGGTGCTTGCTAATAAGGCTAGCGAACAAACGTTACCTTTTAGTTCGGGAATCTCTTGGCTTTGTTTTGTACATAAGCTATGCAGTTGTGTTGGTTAAACACATGTTGCCTAGACGACAAATTATTGACATGTAGCAAGTTGTGATTGATCTGTTGGGCCATCCTACCGCTCTAGTCTGAATGTTGTCTACTGTGTTTGCCCTAAAGTCATCAACATGAAGCTGAATCCATTTGTGACATCCTCGCGGCGTAAGAACCGCAAGAGGCACTTCAATGCCCCCTCACACATCCGGAGGAAGATCATGTCCTCCCCCCTCTCCAAGGAGCTCCGTCAGAAGTACAATGCGAGGTCCATGCCCATCCGCAAGGATGACGAGGTCCAGGTAAAGACCCCAGAACCACACAGTTTGACCAGACTTGATACTAATTATGAGGTTGCCTTACTAGTTGGTACTAACATGCGTGAGGAACTACATAAAACTCCAGCCCTGTAATTACAGGTCGGTCCAGAACTAACACCTGATTTCAGACCAAATTAATGTTATTTACTGATATTTTCCATGCGTGTGCTGTGCAGGTTGTCCGTGGACACTACAAAGGCCAGCAGATTGGCAAGGTAGTGCAGGTCTACAGGAAGAAGTACGTCATCTACATTGAGCGCGTGCAGAGAGAGAAGGCCAACGGCACCACCGTGCATGTCGGCATCCACCCCAGCAAGGTGAGGCTCTAGCATCTACCTGTAGTCACACACCTGTACCTTTTTGATGCATACATGTGTGTAGATGTATTATACATGACGTCTGTACCATTGTTGATAATGATTGTTTTAGTGTCTCAACTAAATTTGAGTGGTCCAACAATGGTTTTTCAAAAATTACTATTTTCTATTGTTGTGGAGTGACACACAAAAAAACTAGCTTTAACACCATCTAAAGAACTACCATTCTCAGCAGCTACCTGTTGGTGTTGCATACCTGTAGGAATTGCTAAATACATGCAGGTTTATCAGTGTGTCCAAGCTCACCACACCTGGGCCATGGTCAGTAAAAAATAAAAACAGAACAAAATTGCGTATTTCTGTTGGACAAGCCATGGTAACACATCAGTTTCTAGATGCTTTTCTTATTGATTTTCTCCAATGCACTTTGACAAGGTGTGGAATCAAGGAACATTTACTTGAGAAAGAGTTCAAATGTTTCCGTAGGGTGCCTGGGTGAATTCAGACAATGTACAGTTATTTGCCATTCACCACTTGTTTCAGCCTTCAGATGTCATGGCAATGGATGTTTTTCTGTTACGAAGGAAGATTAGTTGAATGTAGTCAGCCTTACTGTAAGTCACTGGACATCTTGGCTGATTTGAGCATGTCGTATGGCAGCAGGCAGCTCATGTATGCTTTGTACTGGGGAAGAAACATTGACTACCAGCTAGTACTCCGCTTAGTGCAGTTACCTGACATGTAGCCATTTCCTAGGATCAATGTTAAATTGTGAGACTAGCCTAGGTTACTGATTTTTGGTGGTCAATGCATTCCTACTTGGCTCCAGTCGGTCTTGGACATCAGTAATATTACTAGTAGTAATTAGAGGTCGACCGATTATGATTTTTCAACGCCGATACCGATTATTAGGAGGACAAAAAAAGCCGATGCCGATTTTAAATAAAAAAGTATTTATATATATATATCATACACACATACACATTTTTGTAATAATGACAATTGCAACAATACTGAATGAACAATGAACACTTATTTTAACTTAATATAATACATAAATAAAATCTATTTAGTCTCAAATAACATGAGAACATATGTTAAAACGAACCACCAGCTTTCATGGGTCTTCAATATTCCCAGTTAATACGTTTTAGGTTGTAGTGCAGAAAGTCCCCTGTCAGTCTGCTCCTCCACGAAACACAGACCTTATTTGAAGTAGATCAAGACATTCTCTATGGAAGACATGAACAGTAAAATAACTAAGGAACCCCTTTCAAGTTCAGCCGCAAGTTATTACAGGAATTATAACGCGTCGACTATTTCTCTCTAAACCATATACCTTTGACTAATCCGGAAACTATCACCTCGAAAACAAAACGTTTATTCCGTTCCGTATTTTATCTAACGGGTGGCATCCGTGAGTCTAAATATTCCTGTTACATTGCACAACCTTCAATGTTATGTCATAACTACGTAAAATTCTGGCAAATTACTTTGCAAAGAGCCAGGTGGCCCAAACTGTTGCATATACCCTGACTCTGCGTGCAATGAACGCAAGAGAAATGACACAATTTCACCTGGTTAATATTGCCTGATAACCTGGATTTCTTTTAGCCAAATATGCAGGTTTAAAAATATTACTTGTGTATTGATTTTAAGAAAGGCATTGATGTTTATGGTTAAGTACACATTGGAGCAATGACAGTCATTGATTGATTGTTTTTTATAAGTTTAATGCTAGCTAGCAACTTACCTTAGCTTACTGCATTCGCGTAACAGGCATGCTCCTCGTGGAGTGCAATGTAATCAGGTGTTAGAGCATTGGACTAGTTAACTGTAAGGTTGCAAGATTGGATCCCCTGAGCTGACGCGGTTAAAAATCTGGCAGAACGTTCCTAGGCCGTCATTGAAAATAAGAATGTGTTCTTAACTGACTTGCCTAGTTAAATAAAGGTGTAAAAAAACGGCAAATCGGCGCCCAAAAATACCGATTTACGATTGTTATGAAAACTTGAAATCGGCCCTAATTAATCGGCCATTCCGATTAATCGGTCGACCTCTAGTAGTAATACATTTGACATAGTTCCCCCCCAGTCTTGTGTAGAATTTGAGGGCTCTTTTCATTTGTCTAATAGAATGGCTCTCCGTGTTATGTCTAGGCATGGATTTGTAATTTCTGATTGGGATTGCAGATAATGTCCACTGTTTTGCAGAAACTTGCAATTTAGCTCGTCAAGTCTAGCCTATTTCTGGTGTAGCTAGACTAGTATTGTGGCTGAGATGTTTCTCCATGGCGTAGCTAGACTAGTATTGTGGCTGAGATGTTTCTCCATGGCGTAGCTAGACTAGTATTGTGGCTGAGATGTTTCTCCATGGCGTAGCTAGACTAGTATTGTGGCAGAGAAGTGTTTCTTCGTGAAGAGGAATTCAGTTTGGGTTTCAGGAATCTGTTTTTTCACCACACTGTTTATATTGAAGTTGACCTAGAACCAATCCTCCTCCTGCTCTAAATGATTGTGCCAATCATATCTCTCTTTTCCCTCTTCCCTCCCAGGTTGTGATCACCAGGCTAAAGCTGGACAAGGATCGCAAGAAGATCCTGGAGCGTAAGGCCAAGTCCCGCGCTGACGGAAAGGAGAAGGGCAAATACAAGGAGGAAACCATTGAGAAGATGGCAGAGTGAAAATGTATTGTTTACAATAAACTGTTGTAAAAAATCTATTTCATTGTCTGTCGTAAATGGTTTTATCACAGTAAAGTGCCGCACAGTGGGCAAGCTACACGTATGGGGATGTTTTTGTTTTGCCTAATACTCTGGTTTCGCCTGGTGGAACCAGCCTAATCGCATGATGGTTCACGTTCAAAACGAATCTTATTGGTCACATACACATGGTTAGCAGATGTTATTGCGAGTGTAGTGAAATGCTTGTGCTTCTAGTTCTGACAGTGCAGCAGTATCTAACAAGTAATCTAACAATTCCACAACTACCTAATACACATTCTACAGTCGTGGCCAAAAGTTTTGAGAATGACACAAATATTAATTTCCACAAAGTTTGCTGCTTCAGTGTCTTTAGATATTTTTGTCAGGTGTTACTATGGAATACTGAAGTATATTTTACAAGCATGTCATAAGTGTCAAAGGCTTTTATTGACAATTACATGAAGTTGATGCAAAGAGTCAATATTTGCAGTGTTGACCCTTCTTTTTCAAGACCTGCAATCCACCCTGGCATGCTGTCAATTAACTTCTGGGCCACATCCTGATTGATGGCAGCCCATTCTTGCATAATCAATGCTTGGAGTTTGTCAGAATTTGTGGGGTTTTGTTTGTCCACCTGCCTCTTGAGGATTGACCACAAGTTCTCAATGGGATTAAGGTCTATGGAGTTTCCTGGCCATGGACCCAAAATATCGATGTTTTGTTCCCCGAGCCACTTAGTTATCACTTTTGCCTTATGGCAAGGTGCTCCATCATGCTGGAAAAGGCATTGTTCATCACCAAACTGTTCCTGGATGGTTGGTAGAAGTTGCTCTCGGGGGATGTGTTGGTACCATTCTGTATTCATGGCTGTGTTCTTAGGCAAAATTGTGAGTGAGCCCACTCCCTTGGCTGAGAAGCAACCCCACACATGAATGGTCTCAGGATGCTTTACTGTTGGCATGACACAGGACGGATGGTAGCGCTCACCTTGTTTTCTCCGGACAAGCTTTTTTCCGGATGCCCCAAACAATCGGAAAGGGGATTCATCAGAGAAAAATACTTTACCCCAGTCCTCAGCAGTCCAATCCCTGTACCTTTTGCAGAATATCAGTCTGTCCCTGATGATTTTCCTGGAGAGAAGTGGCTTCTTTGCTGCCCTTCTTGAGACCAGGTCATCCTCTAAAAGTCTTCGCCTCACTGTGTGTGCAGATGCACTCACACCTGCCTGCTGCCATTCCTGAGCAAGCTCTGTACTGATGGTGCCCCGATCCCGCAGCTGAATCAACTTTAGGAGACGGTCCTGGCGCTTGCTGGACTTTCTTGGGCGCCCTGAAGCCTTCGTCACAAGAATTGAACCGCTCTCCTTGAAGTTCTTGATGATCCGATAAATGGTTGATTTAGGTGCAATCTTACTGGCAGCAATATCCTTGCCTGTGAAGTCCTTTTTGTGCAAAGCAATGATGACGGCACGTGTTTCCTTGCAGGTAACCACAGTTGACAGAGGAAGAACAATAGTTCCAAGCACCACCCTCTTTTGAAGCTTCCAGTCTGTTATTCGAACTCAATCAGCATGACAGAATGATCTCCAGCCTTGTCCTCGTCAACACTCATACCTGTTTTAACGAGAGAATCACTGACATGATGTCAGCTGGTCCTTTTGTGGCAGGGCTGAAATGCAGTGGAAATGTTTTTGGGGGATTCAGTTAATTTGCATGGCAAAGAGGGACTTTGCAATTAATTGCAATTGATCTGATGACTCTTCATAACATTCTGGAGTATATGCAAATTGCCATCATACAAACTGAGGCAGCAGACTTTGTGAAAATTAATATTTGTGTCATTCTCAAAACTTTTGGCCACGACTGTACATCGACCAACTGTATTTCTCCGGGATGGATTACATCTGAATAGGTATGGTACAAGCATTCTCTCAAACCTGGCTCTCACTATAGCCTCATACAGGGCATGTGAGAATTGACGAACTATAGCCATGGGGGTTGATACTTGGAACAATTCCTCATCAGACTATACTCACTGCCCCCCCATAGCTTTAAACAGCTCTACAGGTGCTGCTAACATGGATTCAACTGTTGATGGGCTTTATGTTATTGTTACACTATTGTCAAGGAACCGTGTTGCCACTTCCTCGCACAGGCAGAGGGGTATTGTTAGAAGTAATCTCGTCTCCATCCAACTCAGGCCTGTCAGTAGTTACACGAGGAAGCATTGCTCATCTAATATTACCTTGAATGCTCCATCTGATATGAGCTCTCAAAATGGTGTCCTGGGAATTATTCATTTGAATGCTAGAAGCTTGATCCAAAAGTCAGATTTTATTGAAATACTTGTCACACAATCACATGCTGACATAATGATTAAATCTGAATCTTGGCTCTGTGTCTCTGTTCCAGACTCAGATGTTCTGTTAGCTGGGTGTAATGTCTACAGAGCAGACAGAGTGAGTAGAGGTGGAGGTATTGCCATATATGTTAAATGCAACCTAGATGTCACTGTCCATTTAAACTTCTGTTCCGAAACAGTATGAATGCTTAGTTCTAAATGTGGTCCTTGGTCATAATGCACTATTAACGCTAGCGGGAGTTTATCGCTCACCCTCTGCTCCGGTATCTGCTTTATGCAAATTGTTTGAGTTAATGTCTAATTATGCAAATTATGAATGATTGATTATCGGAGATCTCAATCTGGACTGGCTGATGCCAGCATCGTTTAAATTAAAAGACATTTGTAATTTGCTAATGACATCAGTGACCAGTGCTCTATTGCATGTATCAGAGATACTAGTCTAAAAAAAACTGACCCCCGTACAATTCTAAAGAGAAACTATAAACACTTCTCAGAGCAAGCCTTTATTCATGATCTTTATTATTCAGAGCTTTTATCCGTAAACTGCATAATGGACCCAATTTTAGCGTTCTTTTTTATTTATTTTTATTTTTAATGCGACTTAGGGTAAAAAATCAAACTAATCCTTCGTTCTCCTGTGATTTGAAAATAATTTTTCTGCAAAAGAATCAATCAGGAAAACAGCGGATTGGCTGCTTTTTGGGCTATTAAGAAATAAATGGACCGGGGGAATAAAAAAGGCAAAATCTAGGTATTTTCTTGATGCTATAACAGTCTGCTGGTGATCCCGCTAAATTCTGGAAAACTGTTAACTCACTTAAACGAGGAAACTCCTTGACATCGGGATCTGGGATCATCAGTGACTGAACTGAAATTTGTGATGTTTTTAATAAGCATTTTATTTCTGCTGGTTTTCTTTTTGAATAAAAAAATAGCCAACGTGATCCTGACCGGTCTATTGTTTCAGTTCCTCGGCCTTCAGCTGATGTGGAAAACAGTAAGCCTGTTTTTAATTTTCAAAAAGTCACAGAAGATGAGGTCTTATCTGCACTATCTGCTATAGATTCAAGGAAATCATTAGGCGCTGACAATCTGGATCCATATTTACTCAAGTGTGCGGCACCTATTATTTCTAGTGCAGTGACGCATATCTTTAATCAAATATTTGTCATAGGAAAGATCCCAAAATCTTGGAAAACAGCTTTTGTTTTACCACTCCTCAAGGGAGGTGATGGTAGTGAATTTTTTAACTGTTAACAATACTCTTTCTAGTAATCAATCTGGCTTCAGACCTAAACACAGTACTATTAAGGCCACTGTTCGTGTTGTAAATTATATTACTAATGCCCTAGATATTAGAGAGCACTGTGCCGCCTTGTTCATAGATTTGTCTAAAGTTTTTGACACTGTAGACCATACGATACTTTTGGGTAAGCTGTCGTCAATAGGACTGGGATTGGATGCCTGTCGTTGGTTTCATGACTATCTAAAGGATAGAAATCAGGCTGTTAGAGTCGACGGCATCCAGTCGGAGCCATTGGAGTTGGTTAAAGGGGTCCCACAAGGTTCTATACTTGGTCCATTACTGTTCACTCTCTACATAAACAATATCGGTGTTGAGATAAGAAAGTGTCAAATTAATTTATATGCTGATGTTAGAGGAATTTATTTCCTATATGTTCATTAACCAATTCAATTAAAACACTCTGTCCGTTTCTAAGAATTTGTAAGATACTTATTTGCATAAAATGGACAGAGACCAGTCTCAAAATTAATCAGTAGCGTTTATTTTCGGAGAGCTCTACCCAAAATATCATGTTCATTAGTTTATATACCTCATATTTCGTCATAAATGTCTCTCCTCCTCTCAGATACAATGGCAGTATAGTTCACAAGCCTTCCCTCATTGTCTGCCACCTGTTAAACAATCTACTACAAACCCAAGGTCTCTCCCCTCCCTGGGTAGAGACAGAATGTCCTGTAAGGAACACAGTATTCCAGCCGGTCTGACGATAGCTCCATTCGTTTCTAACAAGGAACAGAAAGTCCTTGTTCTAATTCTTGACTAAAACTACACACATTATATTCAGTATTATGATTATAATAATATTCATACATCCATACCGTAACATAGTAGTATTCTGTTTAGTTATAGTTCTAAGTTAAATGTATACATAATTTAGTCATTATTCATAAAAATCCTATAACAGCTGATGACATTCATGTACTCTATCGCTTCAACGGCTGACCAAGCATTATCACTATTGGAGACAGATTTTAAGATATTACAAGGGTCTTTTATACAGCTAAAACTTGTTTAAAATGCAAAGAAAACACATTTTAGGATTTTTAATAGGTTAAAAAAGTTGGTTGAAAATACACTTGCACTTACGAGTTTAGATGGTTCTCGAATTAATCAGGTCTCTGCATATAAATACTTAGGGATATGGTTGGATGATAAACTGTCTTTTAAAATGCATATTGACGAACTTTGGAAATGGCTAAAAATCAAGCTAGGCTTCCTCTATAGAAACAGGACATGTTTGTCCTCTACAAATAGAAGACAAATTGTGCAAGCTACTTTTATGTCTGTTATAGATTATGGGGATATTATCTACATGCATGTTACGGCATCAACACTTAAATCGCTGGATGCTACTTATCATTGTGCACTTAGGTTTATTACGGGTGCTAGCTACAGAACTCACCACTGTGTTTTATATCAAAATGTGGGTTGGACTTCGATGTCCATGAGACGAGAGCAACAGGCTCTCGTGTTTGTCTATAAAGCACTTCTGAATAAACTCCCTTCTTACTTATCATCACTCATCAATATTATAATTATAATTCCTAACACCAGGTCTCAAGCATGGATTACACTTGAGGCCCATGTGATTTCCACAGAGTTGGGTATGGCTGCCTTTTCCTGTTACGCTCCTTGCCTATGGAATAGCCTGCAGACTAAACTTAAACTTGAGACTCTTTTTTTTTTTTTTTTTTTTTTTTAGGGGGTGGATCAGCTTAATATTGCGGAAAGAATGTTGCTTCCAATGTAATTGTCTGCATCATTTCCAATCCCCCATATTTTTTTGGGTAAATATATATATCCATACACGCATGCATACATATATACATATATACATACACATACCTATATAGACATACATACTTTTTTAAAGAATATACCTTTATTATTATTCCCCGCAACCCTACCACCGCTCCCCCAATTGGAGTAAACTAATAAACACTTCTGCTTTTACCTTCAATTTATACATCTTATACCTATTTTACAGACACAGACTACTTTATAATAGTTCTCTCTTGTTTGTTCTTAGTCCTTCCTCTATTTCTGTTGTCCATCCAATTTTATTTCCACTTGTAACTGTGCTATTTCACAAAAGCTCCGCACCTATACACATTTCACAGATCCCGTATGCCCTACATTGTTTATCTTGTTATTAGTCCCACCCTTCAGTTCCACTCAACCCTTCCCATCTATCTTCCAACATCATCCATTTCGGATTTTTATTTGCCATATATTTTTCAACTGTGCTGTGATGCTTCACAAAAGATTTGAACCTTCCTATTCTCATAGCTTCTACAGATTGTAAATTAAAAATAAACATTTTTGCTAAAATAATTATTATATTATTGATTGATTGACTATGGCTTTTCAAATCCCCCAGTATTGCTATCTGTAGCGTTAGTTCTAGGCAAATGTTGCAATTCTTCAGCCATTCCTGGACCTGTGACCAAAAACGAGCTACATATGGACAATACCAAAATAAATGATCTAATGACTCTGCCTCCTCACAACAGAATCTGCAGAGCTGGGAAGATTGTATACCCCATATATATAACATTCTATTAGTTGCAAGAATTTTGTACAGTAATTTAAATTGAAAAATTCGAAGTTTTGAATCCGGCGTTGTTTTGCGTATCAATTCATAAACCATGTGCCATGGAATGGGTACATCGAAAATCTCTTCCCAACTATTTTGTAATTTATATGGCACAGCTGTCAGTTTTTTGGTCCTTAAATGAAATTGGTATATGTTTTTATTTATCACACTTTTCTTTAACCATTTATGTTCTTTAATACAGGGCCGACATACAAGTTCCTTACTTTTTTCCCCTTCTACTTGCCTCTTCCATTTTTGTGGTAATGCTGCAATTAATTGGTTGTAATTTTGGGTAGAGCAGACATTTCCATATGTCTGTGTTAGCTACATGTGTGACATAACTCCACCAGTCCTATTTATGATATCATTCACAAAAATTATACCTTTTTTAAACATTTCTTCGATAAATACAGTTTTTTTATCAATTACTATATTTGAATTTAACCACAATATTTGTTGTACTATTTGTTCCGTCCTTTCAGGTGGATTAAACTGAAATTGCAACCAACTTTCTAAGGCTTGTTTAAAAAATAAGGATATTTTGGAGATTATTTCCTTTTCAAACAACCGAAAGTGAGCAGGTGTAATCTGAATAAAGGGAAAAAGGCCCTTCTTGAACATAGGATGAGACATTCGTACCAATTTACTAGAGAACCAGTTTGGATTTAAGTATAACTTTTGTATGACTGATGCCTTTAGTGAGAGGTCTAATGCTTTAATATTTAATAATTTCTGCCCTCCGAATTCATATTCGTTATATAAATAGGCCCTTTTAATTTTATCTGGCTTGCCGTTCCAAATAAAATGGAATATTTTTTGTTCATATAATTTAAAAAGCAGGTCACTAGGTGTAGGCAAAACCATAAGCAAATAGGTAAACTGTGATATGACTAAAGAGTTAATCAGGGTGATTTTTCCACAAATAGACAAGTATTTTCCTTTCCATGGTAGCAAGATCTTATCTATTTTTGCTAGCTTTCTATAAAAATTTATTGGAGTGAGATCATTTCTTTCTTTTGGGATTTTTATACCGAGTATGTCCACATCTCCGTCAGACCATTTAATTGGTAAACTACATGGCAATATAAAATGTGTATTTTTTAGTGATCCAATACGTAATATGGTACATTTATCATAATTTGGTTTTAATCCAGAGAGGATAGCAAAGGTATCTAGATCCTCTATGAGGCCGTGGAGAGACTCTAGTTGTGGTTTTAAAAGAAAACATGAATCATCAGCGTACAATGACACCTTAGTTTTTAAGCCACGGATTTCTAATCCATTAATATTAATGTTTGATCTAATTTTAACAGCTAACATTTCGATGGCAATAATAAATAGATATGCCGATAGTGGACAACCTTGTTTTACTCCTCTAGATAGTTTAAAACTTTCTGAGATGTAGCCATTATTTACTATTTTACACCTAGGGTTACTATACATAATTTTAACCCATTTTATAAGAGATTCCCCAAAATTGAAATATTCTAGGCATTTATATATAAACTCCAGTCGTACTTTATCAAAAGCCTTTTCAAAATCAGCTATGAAAACCAGACCTGGTGTCCCCGATATTTCATAGTGTTCTATTGTTTCCAGTACTTGCCTTATATTATCTCCAATGTATCGTCCATGTAAAAAACCTGTCTGATTAGGATGAATAATATCTGACAAAACTTTTTTTATTCTATGCGCCAAGCATTTTGCTAGGATTTTTGCATCACAACACTGAAGTGTAAGAGGTCTCCAATTTTTTAATTGGACTGGATCTTTATATATACCACTTGGGTCCTGTTTCAGTAATAACGATATCAGACCTTCTTGTTGCGTGTCTGATAATCTACCATTTATATAGGAGTGGTTAAAACAAGCTAATAATGGTCCTTTGAGTATATCAAAAAAAGTTTTGTATACTTCCACTGGTATGCCATCCAGCCCTGGAGTTTTCCCATCCTTAAAGGCCCCAATTGCATCAAGCAGTTCCTCCTCTGTAATTTGGCCTTCACATGAGTCTTTCTGTACAGATGTTAATTTTACATTATTAATAGGAAAAAAATCCATACAATTAGTTTCAGTTAGTGGAGATGGAGGAGCCTGAAACGAAAACATATTCCTAAAGTACTTTACTTCCTCTTTCAAAATATCATTTGGTGAATCATGCGTGACTCCATCATTTGTAACAAGTTTTAATACATTTTTTTTGGTAGCATTTCTATATTGAAGATTGAAAAAGAATTTGGTGCATTTTTCCCCATATTCCATCCAGTTCGCTTTATTTTTATAATATATTACACTGGATCTTTCTTGAATAAGTTCCTCCATTTCTTTTTGTTTTTCCTCTAACTTATTCTGTGCCTCTATGGTACTGTTTTTATTGCTATCTAACTGTACTGTTAGTCCTTCAATTTCCTTTGTTAATATGGACTCTTTTGATCTAAATTCCCTTTGTTTTATAGATGAGTACTGAATTGCATGGCCTCTAAAGGCACACTTAAAAGTGTCCCATACAATAAGGGGATCTGCTGTACCTATGTTATGTCTGAAAAAGTCAGTTATAAAATCTTCTGTCCTAGTTCTAAACAATTTATCATCTAGTAGACTTTGATTAAATTTCCAATATCCTCGCCCACGTGGAAATTCTGTAAGAGAAATATATATGCCAATTATGTGATGATCCGACCGCATTCTGTCCCCTATCAACACTTTTTTAACTTTTGGTGCCAGAGAGAATGGTATAAGAAAGTAGTCAATACGACTAGCTTGATTCAGCCTCCGCCATGTATATCTCACTAAATCAGGGTATTTAAGTCTCCATATATCCACTAATTCCAATATATCCATGACATTCATGATTTCCTTAAGTGCCTGAGGGTGATAGTTTGTAGTGTGATTTCCTTTCCGGTCTATAGAGGTATTTAAGACCGTATTAAAATCTCCCACTATAATAATAGAGTCTAGTGTTGCTTGTAGAGTTGATAAATTCTTATATATATTTTCAAAGAAGCTTGGATCATCATTATTCGGACCGTATAGGTTAACAAGCCATATTTGTTTATTGTCCAATAACATATTTAAAATAATCCATCTACCTTGAGGATCTGTTTGGACAATTTGCACATTTGGATCAAAATTATTGTTAATTAAAACCATCACCCCTTTTGAATTTCTTTGCCCATGGGAGAAATATATTTTGCCCCCCCAGTTCTTTTTCCACAAAACTTCATCTAAAACTGTTGAATGGGTTTCCTGTAAACAATAGATATTATAATCCTTCTCTTTTAGCCAGGTAAATACTGATCGTCTTTTCTTATTATCTGCTAAGCCATTACAATTGTAACTGGCTATACTTATTTCACCACTTACCATAATGAGACACACCTTTCATTCTTTTAATCAGAATATATTTTTGTAAACGTACTATTAAAAAGTAACATAATGATTGAGTGTCTATATAGTTGTACCATGATATTTGCATTTCTACTAAGTAAACCTCCAATTGGTCCCTACTATTCCACCCGCTAAAAGGCCTCATCTCGAGATGGCTTGTCATCCCAATGCCCGGTAGACCACCCTCGACCCCCTGTATCCCATAGCCCTGAACCGACTGGGATCCATTCTTTGAAAAGAGCATACAGTGCCATTTACCGAATTGAAGAAGATCAATTACCATATGCATTTCCATTGCCCTCACCTCGATTTGTATTATATATATCTGTGGATCATCCTCTATTGTCCCTAACATCTTTTACTTCTTCCTTCGCAACAGTTGTGGGATACACACATACACCCACACACACTCAGCCCTTACCCCCACACAACCATAAGCTCACTTTCTCAACAATTGCACCATCCCAGAGCCCAACTCAAGATGGGTCATGATTTACAAATGCACTTGCAGTTGCAGCTGCATGAGAAGGCCTGCAAGACCGCACAAAAAATTAGCAAAAATTGAGAGATTTATTTACCATTGTCATATCCTAGATAATGGAGGTCAAATGTACACCTTATTCCTGAAACACCCACAATACGGCCACCCGTCATGACCATGTCCCCACGCATCTCCATGCAGTCCGACTTTGATTTTGTGCCGCCAGGGCCACAATAATATACCCCCTCTCTGAATGTCCGAGTGTGACCCCCTCCCCATGGGTTACTGCAGCTAGTGTTGCCAGCACTGCCACTGCCTGGGTGGGGGCACCCCACCGGAATCCCCACCGGCTAGGTACAAGGTCGTCATGGTTCTCATTAGCAGCTTTGAGAATTTCCTTGTATATTATGCTCTCCCTTTATGGGGCTTTGGCTTTGCAGGACCAACCCTGCCAAGCAGGCTCAGAATCTTGAGGGGGCAGTGCTGCTCTTGGTCTCTGACCTCATTTTAGCTGCATACAGACCGCTTACAGCGGGCACATATAACAGTTAGGGACTTCTCCTTAGTATCTGGGTCATTCAGGTGGGTGTCTAGGGTATAGTGCCATGGACCGTACCATTAAAATAGGATAATAAATAATTAGATATAATTTATAAAAAAATAAATAAAAAATGTAGTTCTCCATGATAGGACAATAAATAAATAAGACGTATAATTCATTATAAAAGTATATCCATCATCTTAACAACATTGAAAGCCCTCTCATACCCGGCTCACAGCAATACATTGGCTCTGGGATATGCAACCATTTCATTACTCACTCACTCAACTTTCCAAACATAACAAATAAAATAAAAAATAAACACAAACCATACCATCCACACATACTGTGCCTTCTGTTTACTTAGTTTTTATCTTCACTATGTTGAATTAGTGCTTGTGTGTTCAATTAGTTATATGTGAAGATTTATAGAAAAGCTATATTTTTTATTGTATTGTTACAATCAGTAACCGGGCTTGAATTGTGTTTATTTCCCTCGTCTATGAGAACTTTGTAATTTTTAAAATAACCATGGAGTAGTCTTTGTGTCTCTGAACAACTGGTTATCAATATATAGTTTATCAACGACGAGAGCTACTCGTTTCGCTTTTAATCTATTTTCTTTGAAAATTGGATACAGAACTTTGCGCCGTTCTGCAATTTCCTTCGGAAACTGATCATTCATGCCAATTTTGGTCCCAGCAAGTCTTTTACCCAGGCTTTTAACCATTATTTTATCTTTAAATGAAGCAAATTTGGCAACGATTGGGCGTTCGTACCTCTGCCCTCTCTGTCCGAAGCGGTGAACGCGTTCAAGTTGGATTTTGTCGATAACTTCGCGTGGAATCTGAAGCGCTGTAAGGAGGAACTCTCTAACTATAGATTCAGGAACTTCTCCTTCTTTTTCTTGGATACCTGTAAGTACCAAATTCTCTCTCATGGATCTAGTTTGTATGTCCAGTAAGGTTTCTTTCAGAACGGTGTTCTCCTTTTTAATTCCATTCATTTCGGTTTCAATCTTATTGACTGTCCCTTTTAGCGCGTGTGTTTGCTTCTCCAATGTCGCAGCTTTTTCATCACTCATCTCTAGGCTTGCCTTCAACTCTTTTATATCCTTACTAACTAATTCAAGTATACCCAGTTTGTCATTTATTGATTTTAACAGATCGGTTTCGACCTTTACCATTCCCGGTGGTGAGAATATTAAATCATCAGTGTCTGTAGAAGAGTCACGTTTTCGTTTTGTAATCGGTTCCCCTGTCTTACTCTCCGTCATGTTTGGTTGTTGCCTGTTTTCGTAATATTTGTCGATAAATGTCTCTAGTTTTAGGATTTGTTTTGTGTTATTGTCCAGATTGAAGGTTATCACTCACCAGATTAAGTAGTGCTAATATTTTAGTCTAATTTAGCAGATATTTCGAATATTATGTTTTATCTTGAGGTGCTCTACATAAATCCCTTCAGTCCGCCATTACCCTTACGTTACCTTTACGTCATACGTCAGCTCACGCTGATGTTGGCTTCTTGAGACTCTTGAGACTTGAGACTCTTGTCCTCCTTGCCCATTTAAAATATTTATTGGAGGATTTTTATTTTTGTATTGCTTGTAACTGTTTTGGGTAATGCAAGTTCTTGTGCTGTTAGGGGAATAACTTATGTGTAAATGTAATAATCTGCTGCTGTATTTTTTTGTGTTATCTGTGATCGTTTTGTTTGTCTTGTGTAGTTTCTTAATCATTGTACCTAAACTGTATGTGTAAACATGTATACGCAGGGCCCAGCTGTAAAAGAGACCTTGGTCTCAGTCTGTGTTCCTTGTCGAAATAAAGGTATATATAAAAATAAAAAATACACACATCTAAGTAAAGGAATGGAATAAGAATATATACATATGGATGAGCAATGACAGCGGCGTAGGCAAGATGCAATAGATGATATACAATACAGTATATACATATGAGATGAGTGATGCAAGATATGTAAACATTAAAGTGCCATTATTAAAGTGACTAGTGATCCATTTATTAAAGTGGCAAATGATTTCAAGTCTGTATCTAGGCAGCAGCCTCTGTGTTAGTGATAGCTGTTTAACAGGGTGATGGCCTTGAGATAGAAACTGTTTTTCAGCCTCTCGGTACCAGCTTTGATGCACCTATACTGACCTCACCTTCTGGATGGTAGCAGGGTGAACAGGCAGTGGCTCAGGTGGTTGTTGTCCTTGATCTTTTTTTGGCCTTCCTGTAACATCGGGTGCTGTATGTGTCCTGGAGGGCTTTTTGTTATTACATAAATGCTTCAAAATTCACAAAAAGTGCCATTAGTTGATGAAGATTATTTCATAGAAAAAAGGTATAAGATATTTTGGCCATTTATCCAAAAACTCCATTGATTTTCCCATTGGATCAAGTTTCCAAGGATCAGTTTATGAACAACTTTTGGCACCACTACCCCACAGAACAATGAGACAGATATATCACTGGATGTATGAAGCATCCGTTTGGCGTTTCCACTCACTACCAAATATGGCAGTGGGAGAAGCTGGAACGAGATGGATTTTGGGATACATTTAGCACATTTTCTCATCGATTAAACGTTTGATCTCAATACAGTTTGCTGTTCCCAAAAATAAAATATGTTATGAACAGAGTGGACAAAGTTTTGTAGACCTTCGCCTTTGCTAAAGTTGTAAAAAATCGCGTTGTTTAGGAGTGCAAAATCGAATCGAGTTATTGCACACGCGCATTTCACAGAGTAGGCGTTCCCTAACGGAAATATACAGATGTTTGCTAGAACAGGCCAATAGGATCTCGCTAGCTCGTGCTTGGCTCTGCCCACCCGCTTGCTTGTTCTGCCCACTATGACTCATCTGTTGCCATTGGAAACGATAGGCTGTGGTCTATCTTGGTTTAGTTATAAAAAATCTTTGACTACCAGCCCAGTTTATTGTGGCGACGTCATGTGATCCATACTTCCTAGTCTGGTAGCAGTTCGCTACTTCGAGGTCGTGTAGCGTTGTCAAGCGCATAAGTTAACTTTTTCTACTTTTAAAACTCTATAACCAAAGACAGACATGGCGGAGCTTAGTTTTGTAATTCCTATGTCGGTGATGACTCTGTTTTGGGGGATTATTGGTGGAGTTGTGCCGTGGTTTGTCCCCAAGGGACCGAACAGAGGGTGAGTAAATTAACGTTAGCTAACATGATAGAAAAAAGCAATATCTTGCTAGCTATAAAAGTTTGCAAACAAAGGACATACATCATGCTAGACCTCAAATGTCTCTTGTATTCATATTCGTGGAAAATGTGAAACCTATTTTATGTGTATGCGTCCAATAACTTTTTATTTGCTTTTTAGTCAGCTGCTAAATTATCATACTTTTTGGCAGCTGGTTCTTTTGTCAACAATATTGCTCATCATGGCCAACAATAGCTGAGTTGACTTTTAAAGTACTAATAAGCTTTAAGATTTGACCAATTTGGTTTTGTTGGATAAAAATTGATGGAATATAGATGAATTAAGGTGTAATTTTGGAACTTCCCCAGTCCATTTCTAGTTCCCGTCTGCTCTGTCACTTGCATGTGACTGAAGTTGGCATAATGAAGCCCTATCTGCATGAAGTAGGCCTAGTAGTACGTCTGAGAGATGAGCACTTGCCATAATAAACCATAGATATAGAACTAACATTTGGTTTGTTGGTGTACAAATCTATAGGCTTATGTCTTGTTACTGCTTTGTAATAATGTCTCTCTCTCTCCCCCCTCCACAGAGTGATAGTTACCATGTTGGTGCTAACTGCTGTCTGCTGCTACCTGTTGTAAGTACAGTCCTCCTAGGAATGTAGCGGAATATTTAACAGTATCACTATGAGGGCCCTTCTTATATTAATTTGGCTCAGTTGGTTGGAACAGAGCGCAGGCGGGCAACATCAGGGGTGTATTCATTACGGAAACCCTTTACCGTTTTAAGAATCAAACAGAGCAAATGAAACTGGGAGGGACCTACCTGAATTTGACCAACAGAAACTCTCTTTTGTGTAAATGTTTTATGTTGCAAAACGTTTTGAAACAGAATCGGCGTAATGATTACAGCCCAGTGTTGAGTGTTTTGAATCTTGCATCATGCATAATGTTGCTTTCGTGAAAGTGTGAAACTGGACTATTGGCCTATATTTGGAGCTAGGGAAGTGTTAAGCATCTGTCCCACATAGAGACACAGAGGGGGAACACCATTCTCCCTTAGGTCATTTTCCATTAACATTGATTGGGACAACTGCAGCTCGATTTCAATGTCCCAACATCAGTACATAATGATTACCAGTCATTAACAGATGTTGACACGCTCAAAGTTCATCGCGGTCGTTTTTTCCGATAGAGAAAATAAATCTATCCCTAGAGTACGTTGGGTCAATGATCCGAGAGTACGCCTATTGCTTGTATTGTACGTAATCATTCCATTCAATATAACCTGGTAGTCCTGAGATGCCATTTAATTTCATAGTTAATTATTTAGCTTCTGAAGTTGTGAAGCTAGCCGATAAAGCCGAGTCATGTTACTTTGCCGTATGTCCACCAGGGTGCAGTGCAGGCCACATAATGGGGATGGTGTTCACGGCAGCAGAGGGAAGTATCTAGTGATATGTTGTCTCCTTCAGTCTGCTGAGCGCTTAGTTGGATTCCTCTATTATAGCTGACCCTGCTGTCATGTTCATCCATTACTATAGGGTAGAACAAGGCATCTTTATTCCTCATTTAGATCCCCATCAGATGCCTTAGTGACGGCTATTCTTCCTGGTGTCCACAAAGAAAGACATAACAGAAGCCATGACAGACATATGTAGATGTGTAATCATTAGTATGTGTTGTATGTTTTCAGCTGGCTGATAGCGATCCTGGCCCAGCTCAACCCTCTGTTTGGACCAACTCTAAAGAACGATACCATCTGGTACATGTACTACCACTGGCCCTAGTTAACCAGTCTACCAGCGCTCGGCCCTTCCTACTACAGGTAAACCCACTGGCCCTAGTCAACCAGTCCTCAACCCCTCTCCTACTACAGGTAAACCCACCGGCCCTAGTCAACCAGTCCTCAACCCCTCTCCTACTACAGGTAAACCCACTGGCCCTAGTCAACCAGTCCTCAACCCCTCTCCTACTACAGGTAAACCCACTGGCCCTAGTCAACCAGTCCTCAACCCCTCTCCTACTACAGGTAAACCCACCGGCCCTAGTCAACCAGTCCTCAACCCCTCTCCTACTACAGGTAAACCCACTGGCCCTAGTCAACCAGTCCTCAACCCCTCTCCTACTACAGGTAAACCCACTGGCCCTAGTCTACCGGTCCTCAACCCCTCTCCTACTACAGTTAAACCCACTGGCCCTAGTCTACCAGCCCTTGCTCCTCTCCCACTACAGGTAAACTCAGTCAGATGCCTCGGTCTCCTCTCCCGCTACAGGTAAACTTGGTCAGATGCCTCGGCTCCTCTCACGCTACAGGTAAACTTGGTCAGATGCCTCGGCTCCTCTCCCGCTACAGGTAAACTTGGTCAGATGCCTCGGCTCCTCTCCCGCTACAGGTAAACTCGGTCAGATGCCTCGGCTCCTCTCCCGCTACAGGTAAACTCGGTCAGATGCCTCGGCTCCTCTCCCGCTACAGGTAAACTCGGTCAGATGCCTCGGCTCCTCACCCGCTACAGGTAAACTCGGTCAGATGCCTCGGCTCCTCACCCGCTACAGGTAAACTCGGTCAGATGCCTCGGCTCCTCTCCCGCTACAGGTAAACTCGGTCAGATGCCTCGGCTCCTCTCCCGCTACAGGTAAACTCGGTCAGATGCCTCGGCTCCTCACCCGCTACAGGTAAACTCGGTCAGATGCCTCGGCTCCTCACCCGCTACAGGTAAACTCGGTCAGATGCCTCGGCTCCTCTCCCGCTACAGGTAAACTCGGTCAGATGCCTCGGCTCCTCACCCGCTACAGGTAAACTCGGTCAGATGCCTCGGCTCCTCTCCCGCTACAGGTAAACTCGGTCAGATGCCTCGGCTCCTCTCCCGCTACAGGTAAACTCGGTCAGATGCCTCGGCTCCTCACCCGCTACAGGTAAACTCGGTCAGATGCCTCGGCTCCTCACCCGCTACAGGTAAACTCGGTCAGATGCCTCGGCTCCTCTCCCGCTACAGGTAAACTCGGTCAGATGCCTCGGCTCCTCTCCCGCTACAGGTAAACTTGGTCAGATGCCTCGGCTCCTCTCCCGCTACAGGTAAACTCGGTCAGATGCCTCGGCTCCTCTCCCGCTACAGGTAAACTCGGTCAGATGCCTCGGCTCCTCTCCCGCTACAGGTAAACTCGGTCAGATGCCTCGGCTCCTCACCCGCTACAGGTAAACTCGGTCAGATGCCTCGGCTCCTCACCCGCTACAGGTAAACTCGGTCAGATGCCTCGGCTCCTCTCCCGCTACAGGTAAACTCGGTCAGATGCCTCGGCTCCTCTCCCGCTACAGGTAAACTCGGTCAGATGCCTCGGCTCCTCACCCGCTACAGGTAAACTCGGTCAGATGCCTCGGCTCCTCTCCCGCTACAGGTAAACTCGGTCAGATGCCTCGGCTCCTCACCCGCTACAGGTAAACTCGGTCAGATGCCTCGGCTCCTCACCCGCTACAGGTAAACTCGGTCAGATGCCTCGGCTCCTCTCCCGCTACAGGTAAACTCGGTCAGATGCCTCGGCTCCTCACCCGCTACAGGTAAACTCGGTCAGATGCCTCGGCTCCTCTCCCGCTACAGGTAAACTCGGTCAGATGCCTCGGCTCCTCTCCCGCTACAGGTAAACTCGGTCAGATGCCTCGGCTCCTCACCCGCTACAGGTAAACTCGGTCAGATGCCTCGGCTCCTCACCCGCTACAGGTAAACTCGGTCAGATGCCTCGGCTCCTCTCCCGCTACAGGTAAACTCGGTCAGATGCCTCGGCTCCTCTCCCGCTACAGGTAAACTCGGCCAGATGCCTCGGCTCCTCTCCCGCTACAGGTAAACTCGGCCAGATGCCTCGGCTCCTCTCCCGCTACAGGTAAACTCGGTCAGATGCCTCGGCTCCTTATGTCGTCTGTAAGTCTACGGCAATTCAGCCTTTTTAGCTGCAAATGTGTAGGCCACAAGATTAAATGAATCAATTAACAAATAGTAGTCTGTAGTTGTGGCTTCCGCTCCTTATCTATTTTAATCTGTACTTTTTATGAAAATGTCTCCTCCATCATCTGCACTGATCTGAAAGCAATGCCCAGATGGAAAAAGCAATACATAATTAACTTTGACCGTAAACATTTTCTCTTTAGGAGAGGACCTGACTCACTGCTGTACACCAATGAAGCACTCGATCGCCTCCTCACAAAGGGAACTGTTCTTGTAAATCTAGAGCCTTACCCAGCCTTTGACACCCGACCTTAGAGAGTGTGGAGAGATGCCTGCAAAGGTGCTTCGTATGAACTGATCCCCAAAGAACTTTTCTGAAAAAAATCCTCTTTACGACTTTAAGAATGGAAGTATCAACTTTTGATTTGTATTTTATGGTGTGTTCTGTATATTGTGCTGTGACTTTTTGATTCTCTAATAGTTATATATGATCTTGGCATGGTACTAGTTACCCTAGCCCATTCGGTGTTGGGTTAAATGCAGAAGACACATTTCAGTTGAATGCATTCAGTTGTACAACTGACTAGGTATCCCCCTTTCCATTCATAGACGCTAACTAACTTTAGCGCCTATTGACTATACTAACTTCTAGCCAGAGGAGCCCGGATGCTTGCTCTAAACATAAACAAGCATCGCTTGCGGTACGGTGTTGGAAACATAGGAACGTATCTTTCATATCAGCTAGGAAAAAATGTTAAATTACTACACTTTTTTTTTTAAATAGGGTAAGGGTTCCCAAACGGTCATATTTCCGTTTTACAGCGTTTGTTTACGGAAGACAGACGCGACTACCTGCTAATTCGCTTTCTGCGACTAGCAACACCTGCGTGTACACGGAAGATAGGCGCCACAAACGTGTCACTGTAAAATAACCGGTTAAAACTGCATTAAGTGTATATTTAGCATTTGTGAAATTATTTTGATGTGGTATGAAAGTAGAGGGCTTTATGTTTCTAGAACCGTACCGCAGTGAATAATCGATTCATACTGGTTCGCCTGCCGGAGCCAATTCGCCTCTAAACAGTAACGTTAGGCTCCTTTTTATTGAACAATAGCTACCCCATATGTTAATATGTATGTTGCACGTAATGTGGCCTTCCTTTGATTCCATGTGTCCCTCATTGGGTGTTTGTGGTGGCTTTCATTCATTGTCCTTAGAAATGATAGATATTAACTCATCAATAAATCCACCTATTGATTTACATGTTTTTGCATTTTGTTAAACCGGTTCTTGTTGCTCAACACCAAAATACCCTCTTTTTAACCAAGTGTTATTCCTTGCGGCTTGTTGAGCATGGTGGCCTCTTGTCCACGTCTGAATATGCGAGCAAGAATTCATCAAACATGACTTGGAAGTAAAAGCTCTCGTGCAGGTATGACTATCGATTCAGTAAGTTCTTGTTCTTGACTATATAATAGGTATGTTATTGTTCTCATTGTGGAGAATAACCTTGTTTTCTGTCGCAGCTGTTTGGGCTCTTCATTCAGCTTTGGCCACCTCCCCATTTTGGTACAATGGCCGGGAGTTGGAATAGATTTTGACTGATTATCTTTTTGAAGTTTTGGATATATCACATAAAAGACATTTTGTCCGATTTGATCTTTATCTCTCATTAACTAATTGAGTAAAAGTATGTGGTTTAAAATATACTTAAGTATCAAAAGGAAAATTATAAATCATTTCAAAGTCCTTATATTAAGCAAACCAGATGCAGGCAGCTATTTTAGTCTTAGTCACATTTTAGTCATTTCGGTCACTTCATTTGGATAGTGGAACCATCTGTAGAGCTTATCAACAGATAGTCTAGATTTTCAAGGGTTGGGTGAAATAGTCTGTAGAGCATCAGTAATATCTATAGATGGACTATCCAAATAAATCAAACTTTAAATGCTCAGACAAACCGGTAGGATTGGCAAACATTTGCCTGCCGGTCAGTACTTAAATCAAAACCAATTTTATTTGTCACATGCGCCAAATTCAACATTACCATGAAATGCTTACCTACAAGCCCTTAACCAACAATGCCGTTCAAGAAATAGTTAAGAAAATATTTACTAAATAAAGTATAAAATTAAAAGTAACACAATAAAATAATAACGAGGCTATATACAGGCAGTACCGAGTCAATGTGTGGGGGTACAGGTTAGTCAAGGTAATTTGTACATGTAGGTAGGGGTAAAGTGATAAACAGCGAGTAGCAGCAGTGTAAAAACAAAGGGGGTTTACCTACCACTTCTTGACTGCCGACACTGTTCGATCTCTTTAGAGTTCACACAACAAAGACCTTGGAAGTCAGCCACTCAGCCTTGTTGAAACACTCCACCACAAGGTGGCAGTAGCGTTGTTGTATGCATATCCGTGCATATTGGTTATGGTCTATATTCCAAGCTATCTGCGCTAACACAGATGGAATAATACAAGTATTTGGTGCTGATGTTGCTATTTAGTAGAAAACCCTTGTTACGAGCCAGATGGCCACAGCTAGATAACTACCTAGAAAGATAACAAAGAAACACTTTAATTCACTCTTCATAATGTCTTACTGCCAGTGCCAGCCCATAGACAAATGTTTAGCTAGCTAGTTAATGCTAGCATATCCCAGACGGCCACAACTAGGTAATGCCTTCAGAAAGTATTCACACCCCTTGACTTTTTCCACATTTTGGTTTTACAGCCTCAATTTAAAGTGGATTACGTTTAGATTTAGTCACTGATCTGCACACAGTGTCTCAACATGGAATTATGTTTTTAGAAATGTTTACAAATGATAAAAAAATTATAAGCTGAAGTGTCTTGAGTTTAAGTATTCAACCCCTTTGTTATGGAAAGCCTAAAGTTCAGGAGTAAAATTTTGCTTAAGTCAGATGAGTTGCATGGACTCACTCTGTGTGCAATAATGGTGTTTTCCATGAATTTGAATCACTACCCCGTCTTCGTACTCCACACATACAATTATCTGTAAGGTCCCTCAGTCAAGCAGTGAATTTCAAGCACAGATTCAACGACAAAGACCAGGGAGGTTTTCAGTACCTCGCAAAGAAGGGCACCTATTGGTAGATGGGGGTAGAATAAGAAAAACGGGCATTGAGAATCGCTTTGAGTATGTTGAAGTTACATTTTGGATGATGTATCAAAACTATCAATACACCCTGTCACTCCAAGATACAGGCGTCCTTCCAAGCTCAGTTGATGGAGAGGAAGGAAACCATTGAGGGATTTCACCATGAGGTCACTGGTGACTTTAAAACAGGTTTTTAATGGCTGTGATTGGAGAACTGAGGATGGGTCAACAACATTGTAGTTACGCCACAATACTAACCTAAATGACAGCGTGAAAAGGAAGCCTGTACAGAATAAGGCACTAAACTAATACTGCAAAAAATTTGGCATTTTTAAAAAACTGTTGGTCCTGAATACAAAGCATTATGTTTGGGGGCAAATCCAACACATCACTGAGTACCACTCTTAATATTTTCAAGCATGGGGATAGCTGCATCATGTTATGGGTATGCTTGTCTAGAGTTTGTTTATTTTTTGATCAAAAGAAAAGGAGTAGAGCTAAGCACAGGCTAAGTCCTAGAGGAAAACCTGGTTCAGTTTGCTTTCCAACAGACACTGGGAGACAAATCCACCTTTTAACAGGACAATAACCTAAAACACAAGGCCAAATATTAGTGCTGAGTGAATAACCAACATTTTGTTTATTTTTCTGTTTTTGAACAACTAATTTTATATTTTATTAAAGTAATGTCATGTGAATAAATTATGGTTAATAAGTGATAAGCAGTAATGAGGAGTTACTACCATCATGAGTGGGATTTTAATTGTTTTATTCAGTGTTACAGCTTTCAACCCACAATGCATAGGGAATTTAATGTCAACTATTTTTTTTTTCGAAAACCATTATTTTTTAATAACCTAACCAAATATATATATTTTTTTTAAATTAGGGGCAAATATTGTACAATCCAGGTTTGCAAAGATCTTAGAGACAGACTTACACAGAAAGACTCACAGCTGTAAACGCTTCCAAATGTGATTCTAACATGTATAACTCAAGGGGTTGAATACTTATCTAATCAAAACACTATATCTGTTTTTCTATTAATAACATTTTTTTTTTTTTTATCTTCCACTTTGACAGAGTATTTTGTGTAGATCGTTTACAAAAAAATACAATTAAATACATTTGTAACATAACAAAATGTGGAAAAAGTCAAGGGTTGTGAATACTTTCTGAAGGCACTGTAACTACATAGCAAGATCACGAAGAAATAATTTAATTCACTTTCCATAATCCTATACTGCCAGCCCATAGCCAAATGTTTAGCTTGCTAGATAACGTTAGCATATTAGCTAGCACAACATGGCTAAGGACACTGCACTAATTCGGCAGCTAACACAAGCAGCTGTTTCATAGAAACTAGCTGATATATTGTCAATACTAGCTACAGTGGTTACCTAGCTTGGAGGAAGTATTTAATGTTGTGGGCATTGCGTCTGTCACTTTGCTAGCTACCATCCCACAGCCTTCACTGCATATGAAGTGTGACTGGCTCATCCAGAGAAAATGCCCTTTTTTAGGCTCCCCCTCATGGAAGTTTGTGCTCTCTGATTGGCTCAAAGTCAAGTTGTTGGCCACTGACAACCATTGCTGTAGGTTTGTTGCTACCGGTTCGGCACGCAGCAGGTACTGCTTTTGTTCTAGCGAGACAAGAAACGGTCTCCTACTGTACTACGTACATATTGGCAGTCTATCAGCAGTGAGATTCTCGTGTTTCATGCTTTAGGGTTAGTATATAGTTAGCTTAAATATTACTGATAGTCTGAAGAGCATCTACAGATAGACTATCCAAATAAACTGTTAGTCATTTCATATTTTTTTTTATTTTACCCTTATTTTACCATGTAAATTGACTGAGAAAACATTCTTATTTACAGCAATGACATGGGTAATAGTTACGGAGGAGAGGAGGAGGGATGAATGAGCCTATTGGAAGCTGGGGACGATTCATCCTTCGTTAGTTTTAAATTTTAGTCTAGTTTTAGTCACTTAGTGAGTGCATTTTGTCTATTAAATAATGAATATTTAGGCTACCTCTAACTTCCACCATGTGCCTTGTCCAACTAGGCCTCATAAACCTTAGCTGGCAACATTTGATATTGTGGCAGATTATAACCAATGCCAGCCATAGTAATTAACCATATAGGCTATAAAGGCTTGGCTACAGGTTAAACAATTTACAGCTCTAATTTTCTTCCCATCATACCTGTCAAGGGGTTAAATAATAGTGGTTTCATTGAAAAGGGGATTTGAGCTTTACAAAAATGCCAGAAGTATAACTGTACTTTTAATAGTCAACAAGTAGCATTCGTTTTTCCCATATGAAAAAATTAACCACATGTCGCATTTCCTGACTGCGGCGTGAGAGCGGCAACACAGATGAATGAATAACAGCGCACATGGGGAAATAGAGCTTCTGATGTGATCAAAGAGTGACTGAAGTGACCGCCTGGTGGCTGTGTGGCGGAGCTGGGAAGATCAACTCAACCAGACCGCGCAACTGAAAGATGTCAATTCTGCCAATGAGAGGATTGCATGAAATATTCTGCTTGCATGTTTCTGATTGTACAAAATGGATGAAAATATGCTGCATGTCAAATTAAATGTCCATTATTCTCTTGTGGAATTCTCGTCTCGTCACATTTTTGTCGACTAAAATGAAAAGGTAATGTTTTTTTCCACAGGGCATCACGTTATCATAGTTTTATTCAGGAAAAATAGGTACTTGGCGAGTATTTTTCGGCATAGTTATTGTTGACGAATTGAACAGTGTTTGACTGGACCTAGATCAGATGGGGAGGGAGCAGGACAAGGAGTCAGACAAGCTGGCTCTACTCAGTGAGGTGGACAGACACCGCAGGCAGATGCTCAGGTAAAAGAGCATGGTAGGAGTGTGGATTAGCACGGTAGGAGTGTGGATTAGCATGGTAGGAGTGTGGATTACTGCTGTTGCTTCAGTACTGAATCCAGTCTGTACTGCATAAACTGTACGCAAGCGTCCTAATGAAACAGTGTGTTTTCTATCCCTACATTAACCAGACCTTATGGAAGAAAGCCAACCTGGCCAGTAAACTGTCGCTAGACAACCTGGAGAAGGAATCTCTTCTCTATGGAGGAGATAGTGAATTTATCTATTTGTTATTTTTTTCCTCCAATCAGAAAGGTGACCAAAGAGGGCCTGGCCCAGACGTCCAGTGACATCACAGAGAGCCTGATGAGCATCGACCAGATGATGTCACAGCAGGTGACGCAGAGCGAGGAATCCATAACCATGCTGGGTGAGTGGCTCCCCCTAGAGTACAGAGAGTGAATCATATCGGAGTCTGTGTCTCTGAGAGGACAGTAGTGTTTATAATTTCGGCCCCTAACCCCATCCCCAGCTCCCTTTTCCTTCAGTGTTTACACATCTGTAAGAACTAGATGAATGAGAAGCAGTGATGTAGTGGTAAAAAGTGGGTAAACACTGATCGCCTTTCACAGTGAATAAAGTAATACTCCCTATATTTACAATGCATTTGTTTGCAATAGGTGGGTAAACGTTTGAGCAACATAAAAAAGGTGTGTAAGTGCCATTTGTTGTGTTTACCTTCCATTACACCACTGGTGAGAACAATATTGAGATGGTTCCACCAAAAGCCCTCAAATTGGAGGACCCAAGGACAGTTTCTTTCTCAGTTGCTTTATTTAAATAAAAGCAAACAGCTGGCAGTAACAGCTGGCAGTATTTTATACAGTTGAAGTCGGAAGTTTACACAAACTTAGGTTGGAGTCATTAAAACTAGTTTTTCAACCACTCCACAAATTTCTTGTTAACAAACTATAGTTTGGGCAAGTCGGTTAGAACATCTACTTTGTGCATGACACAGGTAATTTTTCCAACAATTGTTTACAGACAGATTATTTGATTTATAATTCACTGTATCACAATTCCAGTGGGTCAGAAGTTTACATACACTAAGTTGACTGTGCCTTTAAACAGCTTGGAAAATTCCAGAAAATGACATCATGGCTTTAGAAGCTTCTGATAGGCTAATTGACATAATTTGAGTCAATTGGAGGTGTACCTGTGGATGTATTTCAAGGCCTACCTTCAAACCCAGTGCCTCTTTGCTTGACATCATGGGAAAATCAAAAGAAATCGGCCAAGACCTCAGAAAAAAAGTTGTAGACCTCCACAAGTCTGGTTCATCCTTGGGAGCAATTTCCAAATGCCTGAAGGAACCATGTTCATCTGTACAAACAATAGTACGCAAGTATAAACACCATGGGACCATGTAGCCGTCATACCGCTCAGGAAGGAGACGCGTTCTGTCTCCTAGAGATGAACGTACTTTGGTGCGAAAAGAGCAAATCAATCCCAGAACAACAGCAAAGGACCTTGTGAAGATGCTGGAGGAAACAGGTACAAAATTATCGATATCCACAGTAAAACGAGTCCTATATCGACATAACCTGAAAGGCCGCTTAGCAAGAAAGAAGATACTGCTCCAAAACCGCCATAAAAAGCCAGACTACAGTTTACAACTGCACATGGGGACAAATATCGTACTTTTTGGAGAAATGTCCTCTGGTCTGAAGAAACAAAAATAGAACTGTTTGGCTATTATGACCATCGTTATGTTTTGGAGGAAAAAGGGGGAGGCTTGCAAGCCAAAGAACACTATCCCAACCATGAAGCACGGGGGTGGCAGCATCATGTTGAAGGGGTGCTTTGCTGCAGGAGGGACTGGTGCACTTCACAAAATAGATGACATCATGAGGGAGGAAAATTATGTGGATATATTGAAGCAACATCTCTAGTCATCAGTCAAGAATTTAAAGCTTGGTCGCAAATGGGTCTTTCAAATGGACAATGACCCCAAGCATACTTCCAAAGTTGTGGCAAAATGTCTTAAGGACAACAAAGTCAAGTTATTGGAGTGGCCATCACAAAGCCCTGACTTCAATCCTAGAAAATTTGTGGGCAGAACTTAAAAAGCATGTGCGAGCAAGGAGGCCTACAAACCTGACTCAGTTACACCAGCTCTGTCAGGAGGAATGGGCCAAAATTCACCCAAATTATTGTGGGAAGCTTGTGGAAGGCTACCCGAAAAGTTTGACCAAAGTTAAACAATTTAAAGGCAATGCTACCAAATACTAATTGAGTGTATGTAAACTTCTGACCCACTGGGAATGTGATGAAAGAAATTATAGCTGAAATAAATCCTTCTCTCTACTATTATTCTGACATTTCACATTCTTAAAATAAAGTGGTGATCCTAACTGACCTAAGACAGGGATTTTTTTACTAGGATTAAATGTCAGGAATTGTGAAAAACTGAGTTTAAATGTATTTGGCTAAGGTGTATGTAAACTTCAGACTTCAACTGTATGTCCAAACCCAAAGTCTTTGCCCAGTGTGTTCTCTCTCCTCCGTAGCAACCTCGTCTCAGGCGGTCCTGGAGATGAATGATGAGTTTAAGGCCATGACCGGAACCATCCAGCTGGGGAGAAAGCTCATCACTAAGTACAACCGCAGGGAGCTCACTGACAAACTGCTCATCTTCCTCGCTCTCGTACTCTTTCTCACCGCGGTCTTCTACATCTGCAAGAAGAGATTATTTTTCCTCCAGACCAGACACAACTAACTTAAACTAAGTAACTTTTAGAGCAACTTTGATAAGAGTAACTATGATCATATAAGCTAATTTATGACATGAGTCGTGTGAGATAAGTATTGTAAGATTAACATACTGCTTATTAATGTAAATCCATATCAACATTTTAAAGACGTGTGCACACACACAGTAGTAATGGCTTTGGGGATAAGCCTATTTTAAACATTAGTTGTTCGTCATGGAAGGAATATCAGCTTTTTGCAATACTTAGAGGAAAGTTTGATGGTTAATGTAACCAATTGTTATGATTATCATGTTAATGTATTATTCCATTGCAGGAAGTTAAAGCTGTTGCCCAGTTATTTATATCCTGCTCTGAAAGAGAAATAAATGTGTTTTAGTAGTTGCCTTATTTAATGCAGATTCCATTTTCGCCAGACCATTATTTAAAGTATAGGGATTCATGTCAATGTGTAACACATTCTCTGTAATGTAATCAGTTTTTGAACAAAACGTTGACATTATTAAATAGTGTAAAAATAAAAAAAGAATCTCCAAGCAGCAGCCTGGACATGTAGGATGTACATATCACCCACACAAGTTTCAGTGACTCTGGTCTAGCATGTGGTCGTCAGTATTTCCTTACGGAGCTAGCTGGCTTGGCTTGGCTCAGCAGTGGTGAGGCCTGCTCTCAGTAGCTGGCAGCAGGGTGAACAGTGCTGGGTACAGTGCTGACCAACCAGGGCAGAAAAGCTAGCAGCAGGGGGAACTGAGCAGCCCTGGCACCAGGGCAGAAACAAATCTGAAAAGCTGTGGCAGTAATCACATAGTCACCGATAAGGAACCATGCATCTCTGCCTTTCTTCAGATAAGACCCAGAAAAGCAGATTATTCTGACCCGTTTCCCTCTCCTGCTCCCTTTCTTTCCACCGGGGGTGGAAGGTGGGGGGGTATTTTTAGGTTTGCGTGGACCTGTTATCTGACGTTGCCTTTTCAACACTTTGGAAGGGATGTGTGTAGAGGGGGGCTGGTAGCTGCATGACCTCTCTACCCTCTTTATGGTGACGGTCTCACATGTCATTTGGGAAATATAAATCTGTTTTCATGTTGACGTTTCTGTTCAGTGTACCAATAAAGGCCTCTGACTTTGTCAACCTGAGTTGTCTCAGTTGCGTGTGTTATGGATCATATCTGACTCCGAATCAGTGGGGACACTGTGCAGATAGCCTAGTGGTTACAGCGTTGGGCCAGTAACCGGAAGGTTGCTGGTTCGAATACCCGAACTGACAAGGTGAAAAATCTGATGTGCCCTTGAACAAGGCACTTAACCATAATTTGCTCCAGGTACGCTGTACTACTACGGTTGACTATATAAAACCACAGATTTTATGTGACATTACAACATTTTTAAAAACATTTTTTTACAGTGACGCATTAGTGAGTACATGTGGAGAGAGTCAATAGACCTAAGAGAAGGCTAAGCGGTTCTTACTCGTTTTAAAGTGGCAGCCATTGTGCTCCTCCAAATCCTCATCCCGTCCCTTTAGCTGCACACTTATAGCAGCTCTATGTCAAGCAAATGGAGCTATTCTTACATAGCACCGTGATAGTGTCAATCAAGAGGAGAGGTGTGCATGATCTTGAAATGTGAATAGGTCCTGTTTAGTGGCAGGCCCTGAACTGTGTTCTACACTGAGTACCACAGAGTGAGGGGAAGTGGGCTCCCCCACACAATGCTGCCTAAAGGGCTTTTAATGTGCTACAGGGCCTTCAGAAAGTATTCACACTCCGTAACTTTTTCCACATTTTGTTGTTACAGCCTGAATTTAAAATTGATTAAATTGGGATGTGTCACTGATCTACACACTCTACTCCATAATATCAAAGTATGTCTTTAGAAATGTTATTCATTAAAAATGAAAAGCTGAAATTTCAGTTTTCAACCCCTTTGTTATGGCAAGCCTAAATACGTTCAGGAGTGAAATAGTGCTTAAGTCACATAACAAATTGCATTGTCTTTTTGATTAACTACCTCATCTCTGTACCCCACACATACAATTATCTGTAAGTCTCAGTCGAGCAGTGCATTTTTCCAATGCCTCGCAAAAGAAGGGCACCTAAAGTATTGGTAAATGAGTAGGGGAAAAAATGCAGACATTGAATTTGAGCATGGTAAAGTTATTAATTACCTTTTGGATGGTGTATTAATACACCCAGTCACTACAAAGATGCAGGCTTCCTTCCTAACTCAGTTGCTGGAGAGCAAGGAAACCGCTTAGCGATTTCACCATGAGGCCAATGGTGACTGTAAAACAGTTCCAGAGATTAATGGCTGTAATGGGAGAACTGAGGATGGATCAACAACATTGTACTTACTCCACAAAACTAATCTAATTGACTGAGTGAAAATAATTAAGCCTGTACAGAATAAAAGTATTCCAAAACATGCTTCCTGTTTGCAACAAGGCACTAAAGTAATACTGCAAAAACTGTCGCAAAGCAATTCACCTTTTGTCCTCAATACAAAGTGTTATATTTGAGGCAAATACAATTCAACACATTACTGAGTACCACTCTCCATATTTTCAAGCATAGTGGTGGCTGCATCATGTTATGGGTATGATTGTAATCATTAAGAACTGGGGAGTTTTTACAGAATGGAGCTAAGCACAGGCAAAATCCTAGAGGAAAACCATGTTCAGGCGTGTGAATAATTATGTCAATGTTATATTTCTGTATTTCATTGTAAATAAATTTGCTAATATTTCTAATAACCATGTTTTCACTTTATCATTATGGGATATTGTGTGTAGATGGGTGAGAATATATTTAATCCATTTTGAATTCAGGCTGAAAGGCAACATGTGGAATATGTCAAGGGGTATGAATACTTTCTAAAGGCACTGTATATAAATCCGTTTCATCAGCATCTTTTGTAAGACACTGGACAAGTGTCTGCTAAATTACTAAAATGTAATTATCATATAGGCATATTAATGACAGGTATCAATAAATATTATGGCTATTCTACAGGCACATTAAACAAGGCTGTTTTAATTTAGGGCCTGCATGTGCAATGATGTTTTTTTAGGTTATTCGGTACCGTTTCAAAATACATTTGTCAGTGTATTTCTGGGGGCCTGTGGGCGATTTCAGAATTTGACTGTGGATCAGCGGTAACTGTCTGATTAATGATGAGGATGATGAACGCATTTGCCCAAACCCTGAACTGTTTCTACTGACGACACGTCTGATGGACTTTAAACACAACCCTTCTGAACGGTCACAGACCTTTCTGTAAATATTTAAATTATGTCAGTGATGCTATCTCACGACCTCGCCTAATGTGGACTGACATGCACCTGTAGAAGAAGGTCTAACTGGGCGTGACCTTGTAGGCCGGACCTATAGACTTAGCCTATATACAAGACACGTCTAAAGCCCTCCACATATTTGTCTTATTTAGTCAAAATTGCGTGACATGCTCCAAACATATTTCATGGAGAGGCCGGTAAGTCGTTGTGTTAAAAAAAAAAAACTTTAGTTTCCAGTTATAGTAGATTGAAGGTCTCTAATAGCCACTTGAAGGGTTTAACCTGACGTTAAACATACGTGAACCGCTGCACGGGTAGCGAGTGAGATTGTTTGACATGGATTACTGGTAATGTGTGCTGGCTATAGACAATGGCAATTACTATAGGCTACCGTGATGGACGATTTTCCTAATATTAAAACACACTGACATATGGTATCTTTATGTGCTAGGATTGGCCTGGTGTTTGTTCAATTTGTAGCCTAGTGAGTCTTGAAACTGAAGAAAAAACTCTGGAGATTTAATGGTTGTAAAGTAAAAAATTATTTAAATGCATAGATTGTGTGATCTTGAACATTATTTCCTCATCGATTTGACAATTGTTGTCGTCTAGGCCTATTTTAACGATTTTAATGTAGGCTATTATTATATATGATTAATAATACAATACAATTAGGCGAATCCATGTTTTATTAAGCATAATAGTAATGAATATTAGAAATAAAGTATTACCTTTAGCCTTTTAAATAACTAATGGTCGATAGAATTCGTAGTGATAGGCTATAGTTCTATGAAAGCACTAGGCCTAAAATTATAATTGGTCGATAGGTTACATTTCATATTTAGAAATCATTTATAAACAATCGAAGATGATTAGAAATAACCAGGTGATATAATTGTATCCTGTTCTAGTTGTTTGTTCATATTTATTAATTTAAAACATGTCCTTCAGGACAATGGTGTAGTGTACTTAAGTAAAAATACTTTAAAGTACTACTTAAGGGGGTATCTTTACTTTACTATTTATATTTTTAACAACTTTTACTTCACTACATTCCTAAAGAAAATGATGTACTTTTTACTCCATACATTTTTCCAAAAGTACTCGTTACATTTTGAATTCTTAGCAGGACAGGAAAATGGTATAATTCACACACTTATCAAGAGAACATCCCTGGTCATGCCTGCTGTCTCTGATCTGGTGGACTCACTAAACACATGCTTTGTTTGTAAATGATGTCTGAGCGTTGGAGTGTGCCCCTGGCTATCTGTAAATAAAATAAAACAACTAGAAAATGTGGCCGTCTGCTTTGCTTAATATAAGGAATTTTAAATGATTTATACTTAAGTATCAAAAGTAAAAAGTACATTTTAGTAATTACATTTACTTTTGATACTTAAGCATATTTAAAACCTTTAGGATTTTACTCAAGTAGTATTTAACTGGGTGACTTTCACTTTTTCTATTAGGGTATCTTTACTTTTACTACAGTATGACATTTGGGTACTTTTCCCACCACTGCCTCAGAATATGTCCTGTAGTCCGCCCCCGTGAAATAGCCTATCAAATTCATGCAGGAAAATTAGAATTTACATAAAAGAAAAGCTTTATTTACATATAATACGTGTATTAAGTACCCACAAACATAATTGCCTTACAGTACATTTGTGACCTCAAAGAAAACGGTGATCGTGAGGGAAAGATGTCCACTGACAAATTGTATACGTCTTTTTCCTTCCCACTGAAGAAGATACCTACATCTCCTATACAACTTCACAATTAACTCCCTATTCCATCTCAGAAACTAGTAACCTAATGAAAATAAAATAAATGTAGTTTAAGCATCCATCAAGAGTTTGCCAGTCGAAGTACAGTACATGGAATATATCGACATAACACTCAAGTAAGCCTATGCATCCATTGCAAAAGCGCATGCAATTTAAAACAATTTGTCTGACGATAATGTTATATTTCGATCCTTCGTTCACCACGCTCTGATTCCATGTAAAGAAGACACTCCATTGCCGGACGGAAACGTGTTTTGAACGTTATTTAACTCCCCAACGCCGAAGTTCATGTAATTCCCGTTGTTTGGTGAGGGCTGGATAGACTGAACCGCAGTGGTGGGATAGTTACACGCATGGTTCATATTACAGCCAGGACTGGGATAATTACTGAACGCTGGATAACTATTATACGTGAAATGGTTAAGGCCCACATTATATGAACTATTATAGGTCGTCGAGTCTCCAAGGCAGGGCTTCCCATCTCGGACCAGTACTGGGACTGAGATGCGTCTCGGCGGCGGGATACCGACCATCTCCAGGCTCTGGTCCTGTCGCTGTCTCTTGCACTTGTAGCGGCGGTTCTGGAACCAGATCTTGACCTGTGTGGGGGTCAGTTTGAGCACCCCGGCCAGGTGATCTCTCTCCGGAGCCGACAGGTACTTCTGCTGCTTAAAGCGACGCTCCAGCTCATACACCTGCGCCTGTGAGAACAGCACGCGCGGCTTCCTGCGCTTCCGGGGTTTGGCGGGCAGATCCGGGTCCTCTGACTTCAGGTCCTCCACTGGCTCGCTCTGAGAGATGTAGGACATGTCTAGTGGAATAAAAATAAACGAATAAATTAAGACATATTTAATTTAATTCCAGTATGTTAAATTGTATAAAGGACCCAACAATAGGAATTCAGCTCGGAGACTTTTACGCAAGACTTGGTTTAGACAAACTTTCTAGGTCTGCCCTACATCCTAGAGTCCAAAAAGTAAAATGGGTTCAGTCGATTATGAATGCTATATTTTCTACATTGTAATCAAACTTCCATGGAACTGTTTGGAATCCCGACGAGAGAATTAAATCTAAACTTCAATTACAACTTTCCTTTATTTTCTCCTTAATTGAAAAATAGATTAGGCCTCTTTGACTGTTCTTATTCCAGAATAAGGGTGTACACTAGGAGTAGCATTACTATTACATCACTTGTGAAATGTCTTATCCTTAGCCTACACGTTTTAGATTGTGTCTGACGCAAATCTGTTTAGTTACTTACATAATTATTCAGATTTTCACTTAGGCCTACTTAGGGCTATTTCGATACTAATATCACAAACTATTACCTTTTCTGTATTTCCCCTCAAATCTGTCCGTCTTGCCATCCTTGATGTCCATTTCTAAGAAAGATTTCCCATAGAAGGCAGCGGCGAAGTTGAGGGCAGTATTTCTGTTGGCTTTAGCCTCATGGAGCTCCTCTCCAAACAGCGAGCCTCCAGACGACATCTCCCGGAGCGGCTCCTGTTTCAGGCGGCCCAGCATGCAGGAGGAGGTCGGTAAGGCACAGTCCATCCGTGGAGAGATGTCCAGTGAGACCAGGTCCTCAGCTCTAGTGTGCTGCTCCAGGTTTAATATATCCTTAACCGAGAAGGGTGTGGACGTACTGGGGCTGGAAAACATTGCCAAGGAACAGTTGATCTGACATATAAATGGCAACAAACCGATGATTCCAAAATCTCCTCTTCTTGGTAATATTTACTGAGCTCAAGTACTCGTTTGTTTAACCGAGGGGGATCTTGACTATCAACTCGAGTCCCTAACTTTTCTTGGCCCCTTTCTGCTATGCAGCGGGAGAGAGAGAGGGGGATGAGGGGGGAGGTTAAGTCTCTCATTGGACGTTGTTAGGGGGCATCCTATTGGTGTTGCCAGTTCCGGTGATGTTGAAATAATAGCTAGTAATGTAACCCTACATATCCGTGCTGCATCTGAATCCAGAATGCACCTTAAGCCCCATTACGCACCGTCACAAACACGCCTTTTGTCCATAATAGATGGTTGGAATTTATTATCCATTTTTATTCATATTTCCCCGTAAAATGTATATGGTTGAAGGCAAAAGAGAATAGAATAAATACTGGAACCTTTTTCTATGTGTGCACGAGCCTGTCTGTCTGTGTTTGGTTCTGTTTAATTGTTTAATGATGATACATTTTTTTGGGGCGGACATTAAAAGTATGCAAGGAGATGCTTAGTCAGTTGCACAACTGAATGCCTTTCACCCAAAATGTGTCTTCCGCATTTAACCCAACTCTGAATCAGAGAGGTGCGGGGAGCTGCCTTAATCGACATCTACGTCATCGGCGCCCGTTGAGCAGTTGTTGTTTGTTAACTGTCTTGCTCAAGGGCAGAACTGCAGATTTTTCCACCTTAGAGATTCGAACCAGTGACCTTTCGGTTACACACTTAACCGCTAGGCAACCTGCTGCCCTACATAAAAACAAGTGCAGTACATAAGATCATAAAATCGATGACATGAATGAAAGCAACATTTAAATCAAAGGACCAGACGTAACAGGATGGTTGGGTAGAGGATACGAACCTGGTTTAAGGTCAATATTTAGGTTTAGGGGGTAAGGTTGGTAATGGGGTACTAACCCGGTTTAGGGTAAGTGTGTTGGTTGGGGGATACATAGGGGTGGACAGGTATACTGATAATGCACAAAGGGGTGGGAATAAGAGCAGTAAGGCAGAAAAGCGTCTAGGTGGAGGGAACTTCCCTGGCAGCAAGACCATAGGGACCAACATGTCTCTTCATACACTGGCCTGACTTTCAGGAAGTGATAACAGACAACAAACCAGCATCCTCCCACCCACGCAGCGCAGCCGGGCCAGGACTGTCACACATACCATAACATTTCTGTAGTCATGCATTATAACACATTCGTCTAGACCTACTGGCAGCCGTTATGTACAGGCTATGTACACCAAAAATGTACACTAGGCCCTACTTTTGTAGTGTCATATGCCTAGTTATTCGATAAGTCACGTTATTCTCTAAAAATGCATCCAATAAAATATCAGTAGGACAAGGCTTTTGGGGAGAATTGGTGTGCGTAAAGATTCCAAGACGCACTGAGGGGACCTCGCACAGGGCTGGCATCGCACCCATTATTAATGCTGGTGGAGACAGCGGTGCGGAGACAGACAGTATTATCGTTTGTTTTATCTCCAGCAGCGTTTAACACAGACCCCGGGAACTAAATGGGTCCCTCTGTCTCCGACCCGGCTCGCGGTGTTTATAGTTTTTAAGACTATTTGCGCGCCGCGAAAGCTGATGAATGGTCGCGAAGAGTAGAGCGTCAACACTGCCGTGTCTCGCGCAGCAATAATTGGTGAAATAAAGTAAACGAACGGAACTCAGACGAGCCTCAGTGTAGAGCATGGAAACCGTTTCATTCTTCATGTCAGATTCTTTCCTCTTAACGTTCGCAAACAATTAACATTGAGTTGGCTGCAGTCTGTTGTGACGAATCTCAATAAAAGTTTGAAGGTTATTCACAGTTGATGACAGACAGGCCTGTCCTAGGACCTTCAGGCCTATCTGACAGAGTTTGAGTTAATTCCATTTCAAGCGTAATTCATTTCATAACATGGAATTTCAGTTAAATTGACCTCAATTCTGCAAGACCGACTGCAAAGCACTCTCTGTGTCAACTGCCCAAATTGAACATGACAGGCCTATTAGGCGCATGGTTCATATCCCTAATGCATTCTCTCTCGTTCTCTCGATTTCTCTCTCTCTTTCTCTCTCTCGATCCCCCCCCCCCCCCCCTCTCTCTCTCTCTCTCTCTCTCTCTCTCTCTCTCTCTCCCTCTTTCTCTCCCTCTCTCTTTCTCTCTCTCGATGAAAAAGTACGAACATGAATGCACTCACTAGTGTAAGTCGCTCTGGATAAGAGCGTCTGTTAAATTACTTTTTTTTCTTCTTTTTAAAGTACAATGTATTTCTCTCCCTCCCCCGACCCGTCTTTCTTTAGCACCAGTCAGATAAAGCGATAGATAAGGCTGCTTAAAAACTTCCGCTGGACGGGATAATTGAGGATATTCTGGGGCGCTGTGTGTGTGTTTTATCTAATGAGTCTGCGACCGTTCCCGTGTGTGGACTGTGGGGAAAGCGGCACGAGCAGACGCCACGCGCATTAGCGCCGGGGTCTGGCGTCTTTCCTCCGTCCTCGAGACCTGTCAATCATATTGGTGATCTCGACACCTTTCTAATGGCGCTATCTAATTACCTCGATAAGCAGGTTTAATCGTTGATCTGATAAACAATCAGATTAAACATCGTCGATCATTGATTTTTAGCCTAACGGAAGTCGATATTGTTATGCAGTGTTGAATTGTAGCCCATCTTTAGGTCTACTCTACTGTGGATGTTAGTTTCAGTTAGAGATAAAACATGTATTAGTGCGTGACTTAGACAAACAACTGTTTTTAGTGTTTTTTTGTCACTGATTATGTGACAAACGTAGATTTTTTTTTGTTGTCTTGGGATTTAATTTAGATAAATTAACATAAATCAAATTAGGCCTACAGAATTATTGAAATTGTAATTTGTAAATATAGAATTCTGTTTGATCAGACAATATTGTTAGGTGTGATGCAGTTAAATGTTCGTTCTAAAAGAAAATTAATATATCATTATTTGATCATTATGAATTAGCATTTAGGCCTACCACATTTCCATAATGTAATTTACTCAATGCAAAAAAATAATTTAGCTAGATTCAATACATTTGTTCGTCAGTCATCTGAGAATGTCGCCAATATGCCTTTATCGCCTACTAAGATACACATTTATCACATTTGAATTGTTAATACTTAGTATTAAATCATCCATATGAAGTTGACCTATTTAGGTTGTTTACAAACACTTATGGATTTGTTATGTCAATTACAAACACAAGTTATTGTTTGGTAGGCTGAGAGCCAACGGAAGTCATGTGTAGGCTAGACCTAAATAAAGTGGGAAAACGTAAAAATTAACAACTAACACATTACCTTATCATGAATATACATTTTGTAATTGTAACATTAAAAAAAATCATACATTTGATTCAAATATGAACACGATTTAAAAATCATTGTCCTAAATGGTTTAATCTTGTCTGGCTTTATTGTCCCAACACAGTCGGAACAAAGTCCCCTAAAGTATTTTTTTTCACTCCCAACACCTGTTTGAGGTTGAAGAGTTCATCTGTTCCCCTTCATATAACTCTATTCCCCCCTGTATCAATTCATCCTCAGACACAATACTGTACAACTCTCTCTTTCTTGCTCTCTCTTGCTCTCTGTCTCCTCTCTCTTGCTCTCTGTCTCCTCTCGCTCGCTCTCTGTCTTCCCTCTCTCGCTCTCTGTCTTCCCTCTCTCGCTCTCTCTCGCTCTCTCTCTCTGTCTCCTCTCTCTCTGTCTCCTCTCTCTCGCTCGCTCTCTCCATCTCTGTCTCCTCTCTCGCTCTCTGTCTCCTCTCTCTCGCTCTCTCTCGCTCTCTCTCTCTGTCTCCTCTCTCTCTCTCGCTCTCGCTTGCTCGCTCGCTCTCTCTCTGTCTCCTCTCTCGCTCGCTCACTCGCTCTCTCCATCTCTGGCTCCTCTCTCGCTCTCTCTCTGTCTCCTCTCTCGCTCTCTCTGTCTCCTCTCTTTCGCTGTCTCTTCTCTCTCGCTCTCTTCTCTCTCACTCTCCTCTCTCTCGCTCTCTCTCTTTCTCTCTGTTTCCCCTCTCTCGCTCTATCTGTCTCCTCTCTCTCTCTCTCTCTCTCTCTCTCTCTCTCTCTCTCTCTCTCTCTCTCTCTCTCTCTCTCTCTCTCTCTCTCTCTCAATCTCTCTCTCTCTTTCTCCCTCTCTCTCCTCTCTCGCTGTCTCTGCCTTCTCTCTCTGTCTCCTCTCTCTCGCTCTTTCTTTTTCTCTCTTTTGCTCTCGCTCTCCATTCCAAGGCCGGACAACATGTGGTGACGGGTCTGTCACCCAGGTGTCTCTCCATCTCTCTAACACCCTGATTAATTCCATATAATATTAGCAACAGCTGGATCCAGATAAGATTGGATCATCTTTAGTTTTCCTGACATAGCTGTGGCCAAGACAGAGGCTGTTCCTTGCTGTGTCACTGGCAGCCCTCTGGACAGATCAGGTTAGGACACAGACAGGCCCATTCTCTCTCAGAATACTTGAATGTGCTATATTTATATATATATCCCTTTATTTAATGTATCTGTGGATTTTGTCACCCAGAAATGTGTTTTGTTTTTGGTGGCTGTCACATGACATCTTTGTCAGTAGTCCTAGTACACCACCATGTGGTCATTACTGTAGTTGAGGCAGTGTGTATTGTGATGTGTGAGCAGCCATGTGAAGTGTCTTTTGTCTGTGCACCATTTGACTTCAATTCTCCTTCCCTTCCTCTCCTCTCCTCTCCTCAGACCTCTCCACCCTCTCAGCTCATGTTCTGAGGCTTGGCCGGGGATCAGTGAGTGTGTAACTGAGTTCAAGGTAGTGTGATGGTCCCTATGGGGCCTGGGACGATATGGGTTCTGGCCTGTATTACCTGCTGTTATTGTTTTGTCTACAGCTTTTCCCAGCTGACGTTGGGCCTCTCAGGTCTCAGATCTCTTCTCAATTAAAATGTAGAAGATAATCAATCATTGTCAAGATGGTGTAGTACAGGGCTATGCAAATCTTACCATATGGCACGTGCCAAACTCATTCCACGGAGGGTCAAGTGTCTGCAGGTTTTCTCTCCAACCTTGTACTTGATTGATGGACTAAGGTCACTAATTAGTAAGGAACTCCCCACACCTGATTGTCTAGGTCTTAATTGAAAGGATGAACCAAGGGGCCTCCCGAGGGGCGCAGTGGTCTAAGGCAATGCATCGCAGTGCTTGAGGCGTCACTACACACCCGGGTTCGATCCCAGGCTATGTCACAACTGGCTGTGACGGGGAGTCCCATAGGGTGGCGCACAATTGGTCAGTGGAGGGTTTGGTCAGGGGGGGGCTCTGCAGGCGACTCCTTCTGGCGGGCCGGCCGCCTGCAGGATGACTTCGGTCGTCAGTTGAACGGTGTTTCCTCCGACACATTGGTGCGGCTGGTTAAGCGGGCGGGAGTTAAGATGCACGGTTTGTCGGGTCATGTTTCGGAGGACACGTGACTCGACCTTCGCCTCTCCCGAGCCTGTAGGAGAGATGCAGCGAGAGTTTGACACCCCTACCCTACGATGTCCGGAGCTGCTGGTTTTCTCTTTTACCTGATCATTTATTGCATTCACCTGGTGTCCCAGGTCTAAATCAGCCCCTGGTTAGAGGGGGCCAATGAAATAAAGCAGTGGAACTGGCTTTGAGTTCCAGATTAGAATTTGAGGGTGAAGTGAGGTGTAGGCTAATAGTTAGGTGGTTTGTATTGCCCATGACAAAGATATTTTCACAGGCTTACATTTTTCAGTGTTTTTGTAATAAATATTAGAAAGTGAAATGTAAGTTCATTTTCTTGTGTACATTAATATATTTTGAATTGTAAGACAGCTAGTTTGTTTGTTTCTGTAGTTCTGATACTGTAAGATCTGCCACGACAGCCTGTTCTTGTTATATAGTGATCATTGTAACTTCACAATAACATTTTAAAGGTGTAAGGGGGTATTTAAAGGTGTAAAGAAATCACAGATGGTCGCATTTCTGTGTGATATGCCTCTTTTCACAACAATGTGTCCAACTGATTCTGAAAAGTATGATTGTGCAGTATGTGGTTTGCCCTGAAGGAGGCGGTATCACACAATATTACACTATAATGATCGGGCACTTTCAGCACGACACACGTTTTAAAACGTTCAGATAGAAATATGTTATGTAGAACAAACATGCCCCTCCGACCTGTAGAACAAGGAATCATGTCTGCTCTATTCATGGTGTTACTATCTGCAATGTTTGACAACATTTGGCAACTGAATGTTGACCTGGTGTTGAAGAAGACATTAATTGTAGCTGAGAAAGTCCACCCTCAGTCTCTTGTACATTCAAATAATTCCTTGTCTTATCTATGTGGTATGCATGTTTTTCAATGTATCTTTCTGGATATTCGTGTCAATATTATCTAAGTGGAAATAATTCCTCTGAATTGTTGTCATGCAGTTCATGATCAGAGCTACCTACTGAACACACAAAACCTTGATGACTAAACAGTGTACAAAATATCCACAAAAAAAGTCACTTTTAATGATAACAGGTTACATTTCTGTTGATTTTGATTCCATGAGTCCTTAGAGTTTCATGGTACTGTTTGTATACACATTATCAGACACGTGAAGTAAAACCATACCAGACTACATTCTGCAAGGTCATTCTGATGCCCAACTGGGGGTGTAGAGGAAGTGATGCGCTGTATGGAACACTGAGAAACAGGAAGTAGGAAGCACTGTCAGTCTATTTCTCCTGGAACACAAAATGGAGAAGATAGTGACAGTATGGAACAGATGGTCAGTTACAGTCATTTACATTCTTAATGGAGTTACACACCTGGTGCCCAAAGATAAGTCAATAAACTGCAATAGGTTGTCTGAATAGAAAGAGGGGCAGGATAGCATGACAGGCCAACAGACACCTCAGAACTATAAGAAGAGGTGGAAGAAGGAACAGGGAGGATGAGGAGGAGGAGGAGAGAAATCTATAAATTGTGTCTCCTCAGGAACCGTTGAGTGTAGTTGTCGTCCTCCTTTCCTCCTCCATCTCTCTCTCTCCCCGTGCGGCCGGCCAGCTCTTGGCTGTAGCCCAGAGGAATTCTCTGGTGGCCTTGGTAAATATACAATTTAGAATAACAGCGGACTGCAGCCGGAGCCGCAAAGTGTGGACTTGCTGGGGATGCGTCCCAATGGCACCCTATTCCCTATATAGTGCACTACTTTTGACCAGGGCTCATAGCACTACTTTTGACCAGGGCCCATAGTACTGCACTATGTAGGGAATAGGGTGCCATTTTAGCATAGGACTCTGGAAAGGAAGAGAGAGAGGGGGCAAGAACAGAACGCGTTCATACCACCTCCTCTACCACCTCCTCCTCTACCTCCTCCTCCTCCTCCTCCTCTACCACCTCCTCCTCCTCCTCCTCTACCACCTCCTCCTCCTCCTCTACCACCTCCTCCTCCTCCTCCTCTACCACCTCCTCCTCCTCCTCCTCCTCCTCTACCACCTCCTCCTCCTCCTCCTCCTCCTCTACCTCCCCTGGTCTGACCTGGTGATTCTACAGGAAGACACTGTTGATTGACTGCTTCCGGTTACTTGATTGCATACAACGCATTGACGGCAGAAAGCTCAATATTTGTGTTATCTCCCTGGGCTAATGCCTAAGCGTTTAGCTCAGTGGGCTTTCATAGTCTTGTGGTGTCACGTTAGTGTACAGACTGTCTTCAGTTAGAGTGGTGAGTCTGGAGATGGCTTCAGCTGTACAGCGCTCAGTGGTATCATCAGAAACACACCTGTCAATCAATCAATCAATCAATCATACTAATCAATCATACTAATCAATCATACTAATCAATCAATCAATCATACTAATCAATCACACTAATCAATCAATCAATCATACTAATCAATCAATCAATCATACTAATCAATCAATCAATCATACTAATCAATCAATCAATCAATCAATCACACTAGTGATGCTTGCTGAGATGCAGTTACAGGGGTGCTACTGTCTGTAGTGTGTCTGTAGGACTGTCTGTAGGACTGTCTGCAGCGCGTCTGTAGCGTGTATGTAGGACTGTCTGTAGCGTGTCTGTAGGACTGTCTGTAGCGTGTCTGTAGGACTGTCTGTAGGACTGTCTGTAGCGTGTCTGTAGGACTGACTGTAGCGTGTATGTAGGACTGTCTGTAGCATGTCTGTAGGACTGTCTGTAGGACTGTCTGCAGCGCGTCTGTAGCATGTCTGTAGGACAGTCTGTAGCGTCTCTGTAGGACTGTCTGTAGCGTGTCGGTAGGACTGTCTGTAGCGTGTCTGTAAGACATTCTGTAGCGTCTCTGTAGGACTGTCTGTAGCGTGTCTGTAGGACTGTCTGTAGCGTGTCTGTGGGACTGTCTGTAGTGTGTCTGTAGGACTGTCTACTGCGTTTCTGTAGGACTGTCTGTAGCGTGTCTGTAGGACTGCCTGTAGCGTGTCTGTAGGACTGTCTGTAGCGTGTCTGTGGGACTGTCTGTAGCGTGTCTGTAGGACTGTCTACTGCGTTTCTGTAGGACTGTCTGTAGCGTGTCTGTAGGACGGTCTGTAGGACTGCCTGTAGCGTGTCTGTAGCGTGTCTGTAGGACTGACTGTAGAGTGTCTGTAGGACTGTCTGTAGTGTGTCTGTAGGGCTGTCTGTATGAATGTCTGCGAGTCTGTTCCCACAACAACAGAAACGTTTGTACCTAAGAGTCCAATAAAAGTTTCTATAATTAATCTTTAAACCGAATCAATTGAAAATCACCTTTGAATCGTTCTAGTGCTACTTACTGTACGACATTGTCACCCCAGTTGAGTGCACTCTAGTAAACCTCAGCCTCACAGAGAGGAGTCACTACAGATGGAACCAGCATGTTGAGGCACCTGGATGCATTAGCACATTAGCTGAGATCAGAGGAGGGTTTTCTGAGAGAACTACGCTTTGTCTGCATCCCAATTGGCCCATACGGCCCTGGTCAAAAGCAGTGCACTCTGTAGGGAATAGGGTGCTATTTGAGACACACTATGGATGTGCTGCTACAGACAGACGCTGTGTCCTGGGCGCCCTAATAGTAGGAATCCTAACGATGGAAGCTGGCCATTAGAGAATGTACCAGTTTGTTTACTTTGCCATGGTAACCCAACCTCATGCACTACAAGCTATATGTGCCAAAACTGGACTTCAAAACCTGTACAGTTTGTATTTAATCATCAAGTATCTAGAATTATAATACTAACAACACATTCCCACTTTGAAACAACAATGCTGTATGTTATATATCTACAGATGGGTGGTGATGGAGTCTGGTGTGGTATACAACAGAACACACCATGTACTATAATCTTATATGGTGACTATATTTATACATGTTCGTACTGTATAAATATAGATACGTATATTTCTATGTACATTTGGATATTTAAACATTGCATAAAGAATAAAATAAATAATACAACATAATCAGATGTTACAGTGAGTATGATTTGAGAAACGCTATATTAGAGCCCAAAAAGCCCTAACACTTCAAATAAAAATCAGGATAATAATACTTATTATTATTCAATAATAAACAGAAACAACATCGTGGACTACAATCTGGAGTAACTGAATGAGCTACACCACATTACCCTGCAAATGTACCATTTGGGACTTCTGGAATGACTGGAGAGGAGAGGGGGAGAGAGGGATAGAGGACGGAGAGAGCGAGAGAAAGAGAGAGTGAGTCTGTGTATGTGTGTAGATGTGTGTGTTCTTGCATGTACAGTATCTGCCTATGTGTATGTCTGTGTGTGTGTATGTGTGTGTGGGGAGGGGGCTATGATGGTGACACAGTCAGGGAGGGCTCTGGATAGTTAGGGTCCAATGTCTCTTTCACCTCCGGATGTCTGTGGCCTCAGGGCCTTCCTGCTCCGCCACCACCCCAGCCTCGGGGCTCTGTCGACGGGGACCCTGGCTGCGGCTGCGGGGGTGGGCGTTGAAGCCGCCTTTACTGGGCTTGTCCTTGTCCCCCTGTCGGGGGGGTCTGGGGTGGTCTGGCTCGGAGTGGGGGGACCTGTGGCGGCGGTGGTCGGGGGAGGAGGGGGCCTGGCCGGGAGGGGGGGTGAGGGAAGAGCAGACACTCAGGCTGTCACAGAGAGCCCCCCAGTTCTGCTCACACTGCAGCCGGACGCTCCTGGTTAAGACCTCCTTCACCTCCTCCCCACAGCTCAGTAGGATGTTGACCAGCTCCACATACGGCCTGCGGGTAGGAGAGAGACAGAGAGAGAGCGAGATCATTGGATTATTATACTGTTTTATGAATATAGGGCTGGACATCCACAGCTTGGTATGGGTGGTTTACCTTCTAGGCAAGTCAAAATGGGAAGAGGCAGAGAGAAGAGTAGAAAGAGAAAGGCAGAGAGAGTGAGGGAGAGGGAGGAAGAGACAGACAAAGGGTCAGAGAGAAAGAGAGACATAGGCCTTCTCACCCTTTAGGGAAGACAAAGAAGGGATGATACGGAGAGAGGGAGAGAAAAAAACACACTGATGAATGCCTACATCCTCACCCTTTAGGGAAGAGGTCCTGGAAGTGGATCATCTCCACCATGACAGCAACGTTCTCCTTGGCTGCAGAACACAGGTTGTGTCTGAGGTAACACTCTCTCTGCAGCTGGAACACCATCTCTTTAATGGCCAGGCACTTCCTGCTGATGCAGCTGAACTTGTGTCTCAAGCCGTGGGCCATGCACTTCAGAGCATCCTTGATGAACGACTTACCCTAAACACACACAGTAGATATAGAACACTCAACCCTAACCCTTACCCTGATCACACACAGACATTTGGAACACTCAACCCTAACCCTTACAGACATATAGAACACTAAACCCTAATGCTAACAGACATATAGAACACTCAACCCTAACCCAAACAGACATATAGAACACTCAACCCTAACAGACATATAGAACACTCAACCCTAACCCTAACAGACATATAAAACACTCAACCTTAACCCTAACAGACATATAGAACACCCAACCCAAACAGAACCATAGAACGCTCAATCCTAACCCTAACATAACTATAGAACACTCAACCCTAACCCTAACAGAACTATAGAACACTCAACCCTAACCCTTACAGACATATAGAACACTCAACCCTAACCCTTACAGACATATAGAACACTCAACCCTAACCCTAACAGAACTATATAACACTCAACCCTAACCCAAACAGAACTATAGAACACTCAACCCTAACCCTTACAGACATATAGAACACTCAACCCTAACCCTTACAGACATATAGAACACTCAACCCTAACCCTAACAGACATATAGAACACTCAACCCTAACCCTAACAGAAATATAGAACACTCAACCCTAACCCTAACAGACATATAGAACACTCAACCCTAACCCTAACAGACATATAGAACACTCAACCCTAACCCTAACAGAAATATAGCACACTCAACCCTAACCCTAACAGACATATAGAACACTCAACCCTAACCCTAACAGAACTATAGAACACTCAACCCTAACCCTAACAGACATATAGAACACTCAACCCTAACCCTTACAGAACTATAGAACACTCAACCTTAACCCTTACAGAACTATAGAACACTCAACCCTAACCCTGACAGACATATAGAACACTCAACCTTAACCCTTACAGAACTATAGAACACTCAACCCTAACAGACATATAGAACACTCAACCCTAGCCCTTACAGAACTATAGAACTCTCAACCCTAACCCTAACAGAAATATAGCACACTCAACCCTAACCCTAACAGAACTATAGAACACTCAACCCTAACCTTAACAGACACATAGAACACTCAACCCTAACCTTAACAGACACATAGAATACTCAACCCTAACCCTTACAGACATATAGAACACTCAACCCTAACCCTTACAGAACTATAGAACACTCAACTCTAACCCTAACAGACATATAGAACACTCAACCCTAACCCTGACAGACATATAGAACACTCAACCCTAACCCTGACAGACATATAGAACACTCAACCCTGACCCTTACAGAACTATAGAACACTCAACCCTAACCCTAACAGACATATAGAACACTCAACCTTAACCCTTGCAGAACTATAGAACTCTCAAGCCTAACCCTTACAGAACTACACAACACTCAACCCTAACACTAACAGAACTATAGAACACTCAACCCTAACCCTAACAGAACTATAGAACACTCAACCCTAACCCTTACAAAATGATAGAACACTCACCCTAACCCTAACAGACATATAGAACACTCAACCCTAACCCTTACAGACATATAGAACACTCAACCCTAACCCTTACAGAACTATAGAACACTCAACCCTAACCCTAACAGACATATAGAACACTCAACCCTAACCCTTACAGACATATAGAACACTCAACCCTAACAGACATATAGAACACTCAACCCTAACCCTTACAGACATATAGAACACTCAACCCTAACAGACATATAGAACACTCAACCCTAACCCTTACAGACATATAGAACACTCAACCCTAACAGACATATAGAACACTCAACCCTAACCCTAACAGACATATAGAACACTCAACCCTAACCCTAACAGACATATAGAACATTCAACCCTAACCCTAACAGAACTATATAACACTCAACCCTAACCCTAACAGAACTATAGAACACTCAACCCTAACCCTTACAGACATATAGAACACTCAACCCTAACCCTTACAGACATATAGAACACTCAACCCTAACCCTAACAGAACTATATAACACTCAACCCTAATCCAAACAGAACTATAGAACACTCAACCCTAACCCTTACAGACATATAGAACACTCAACCCTAACCCTAACAGAACTATAGAACACTCAACCCTAACCCTAACAGACATATAGAACACTCAACCATTAATGATTATATTTAACATGTATTTTACCAGTTAGATTGACTGAGAAGACATTCTCTTTTACAGCAACGACCTTGGGAATAGATGCAAGGGAGCGGAGAGGGGTTGAATGGACTAATTGGAAGCTGGGGATTATTGGATTGGTTGATTGTGCTGAACCAACAAAAACCTGCTAACCCCTGAACATACAGTGCATTCGAAAAGTATTCAGACCCCTTGACGTTTTCCACATTTTGTTACGTTACAGCCTTATTCTAAAATAGATTTTTTTTTAATCCTCATCAATATACACAAAATACCTCATAATGACAAAGCAAAAACAGTTTTTAAAATATTTTTGCAAATGTATTAAAAATACAAAACTGAAATATCACATTTACATACAGTACCAGTGAAAGTTTGGACACATCTACTCATTCAAGGGTTTTTCTTTATTTTTTACTATTTTCTACATTGTAGAATAATAGTGAAGACATCAAAACTATGAAATAACACATATGGAATCACGTAATAACCCAAAAAATGTTAAACAAATCTAAATATATTTGATATTCTTCAAAGTAGCCACCCTTTGCCTTGATGACAGCTTTGCTCACTCTTGGGATGTGTGCTTAGGGTTGTTGTCCTGTTGGAAGGTGAACCTTCGCCCCAGTCTGAGGCCTGATTGGTAGAGTGCTGTAGAGATGTTTGTCCTTCTGGAAGGTTCTCTCATCTCCACAGAGGAGTTCTGGAGCTCTGTCAGAGTGACCATCGGGTTCTTGGTCAGCACCCTGACCAAGGCCCTTCTCCCCCAATTGCTCAGTTTGGCCGGGCTAGCAGCTCTAGGAAGAGTCTTGGTGGTTCCAAACTTCCTCCGTTTAAGAATGATGGAGACCACTCTGTGCTTGGGGACCTTCAATGCTGCAGATATTTTTTGGTACCCTTCCCCAGATCTGTGCCTCGACTCAATCCTGTCTCTCAGCACTATGGACAATTCCTTCGACATCATCGCTTGGTTTTTGCTCTGACATGCACTGTCAACTGTGGGCACTTATATAGAAAGGAGTGTGCCTTTCCAAATCATGTCCGATCAATTTCATTTTTATTAATATTATTATTATTTTTCCCCCCTTTATTTAACCAGGTAGGCTAGTTGAGAACAAGTTCTCATTTACAACTGCGACCTTGCCACAGGTGTTCTCCAATCAAGTTGTTGAAACATCTCAAGGATGATCAATGGTAACAGGATTCACCTGAGCTCAATTTCGAATCTCATAGCAAAGGGTCTGAATACTTATGTAAATAAGATATTTTTAAAATATTTTTTATACATTTGCTGAAATTTCTAAAAACCTGTCTTGACTTTGTCACTATAGGGTATGGTGTGTAGATTGATGAGGATTTTTTATTTATTTAATATATTTTAGAATAAAGATGTAACGTAAGAAAATGTGGTAAAAGGGAAGGGGTCTGAATACTTTCCCGAATAGACTGTAGATGTTCTAGTTGTAGGATGGTTAGAACTCATTCTGATGGCGCAGTGAGAGGCCGGGACAGAGCCTGTTCTACCCGTCTGAAAGGGGATCTGGCTCGGCATGGTGCCAGCTGGCTACCCCTGGCCCTGGAGCCCTCTGCCCTGACACACAGAGACCTGACCTCCGTGGGAGAGGGAAGGGAACTGGGGCACACAAACACATACGAACGCACATGTTGGCAAACACACTCAATAAATCCACGTGTGCACACATACACATGTAGACTTAAACACAAACACACACACACACACACACACATACACGCAGAGTGCCTTACCTGGGAGTCGAACTTTCCGGCGTTGTGTAGGAAGGTCAGACAGATCTCCTGCAGGCCTCTGATCTCACAAGAGTTGTTCTCAAAACACTCAAACACACCGCAGCCCACGTCTCCTGCACTCACCAGACAGTGCTGGATCTCAGCTGGAGGGAGAGAGAGATGGAGAGAGAGTTGTCACTGACACTTACAGTCTACTATCAAGCATCAACCTCTATCCCCATTACATGTAGTGATACAGCATGGTCTCAGAGCTGTTATTTCCTTTTTATCCCTAAGCTGTTATTTCCTTGTGGTCTCAAAGCTGTTATTTCCTTGTAATCTTCTTTTTAACGTTCTAACCTATGGTTCTGTTAGTAGATTAAGAGTTCTAGGCCCCTTTTCTCAAATACCCCCCCCCCCCCCCCCCTCCTTTGTCCATGTGTAACAAACAAAACATGTTCATGTTTTCATCATTTCCCACCAGGTGACTCTCTGGCCAATCAGTAACATTAATCATTCAGTTAGGGAGATTAGGTCTGGACATCCAGGCTGAGATTTGAATTCCCATGGCAGAGAGACTGGCTCCTATGTGGACCCTGGTCCATAGTAGTGCACCATATAGGAAACAGGGTGTCATTTGGGATGCTCCCTCTTTCTACTGTCAGTGTAGTAGATACATACTAAACCAGCCTCCAGGCTTCAGCGTCAGAGATAAGAAAACAACATCTCTCCTCTTCTCTCCACAGAGAGAGACAGACCAGAGGGGTATGCAGATGAATGCAGGGTGACAGAGAGATTATTACTGTGTCATTCTGCGTCAAAATACATCTGCATTGCCTGGTGTGAGGATAGGAGGGGATGCTGCACTGCAGATACAGATACAGCGTTGTGTACTAGAGGAGAACATACAAACGCAGAAGTCATTACTATTGTGCCTTTAGTTGTGCCTTTAGTCAACCGGTGTCAGTTTTCCTGGTATTAAACAATCATGTAGATGAGTGACTGTGTATTAGTTTATAGATAATTAGTCTTTCCTGTCTGTGCTGCCAGGTACACATATTTGACCCTCTTCAACTTTTCACAGGATCTTTCTAAGTGACTAACTGGCCGGGCTGCTGTGGAGAGATGGACTGGACTGGTGACTGGACTTGACAGATGACTGGACTGGATAGGTGACTGGACTGGACTGGTGACTGGACTTGACAGATGACTGGACTTGATAGGTGACTGGACTGGACTGGTGACTGGACTTGACAGATGACTGGACTGGATAGGTGACTGGACTGGAGCGGACAGGTGACTGGACTGGACTAGACTGGTGACTAGACTGGATAGGTGACTGGACTGGAGCGGACAGGTGATGTGAATGGACTGGTGACTGGACAGGTGACTGGACTGGACTAGACTAGACAGTGTTCCTGTCCCTATACTGCACTATAGAAGATAGAGTGGGACACATACAATGTTTGATAATGCAGCCCAATGTGACATGACTCTGGTAAGACCAGTGGTTGATGTTACCATTGAAACCGGAGTATCCAAATATACAGCGGAGAAGATATGTGTACCAGTCCAGTCCAGGGCTGTAGTAGGTTGGCAGTTGGCATCACCCTTGGGCCTCTCGCTGTCCGTGTAACTCAGTTGGTAGAGCATGACGCTTGGAACGCCAGGGCTGTGGGCTCAATTCCCACGGGGGATCAGTATGACAAATGTATATACTCACTCCAGTAAGTGGCTCTGGATAAGAGCATCTGCTAAATGACTAAAATGTAGATGTTATACAATCTTATACAACGCCTGGCCAGTGGCAGCCAAGGAGGACAGGAATAAAACAAATGATAGTGGACCGAAATGAAATGACCAGGAGAGTGGGAAAAGTCTGCCTGTTAACCCCAAATGGTAGGATATTTAGAGGCCTTCCTAAATGGTAGGATATTTAGAGGCCTTCCTAAATGGTAGGATATTTAGAGGCCTTCCTAAATGGTAGGATATTTAGAGAGGCCTTCCCTTTGGCTCCCGAGAGGCGCAGCGGTCTAAGGCACTGCATCTCAGTGCTAGAGGCGTCACTACAGACCCTGGTTCGATTCCAGGCCGTGATTGGGAGTCCCATAGGGCGGTGCACAATTGGCCCAGCGTCGTCCGGGTTAGGGTTTGGCAGGGGTAGGCCGTCATTATAAACAATAATTTGTTCTTAACTGACTTGCCTAGTTAAATAATGTATAGTGTACATGGCACACGGTGTTACACCTTGCCCAAACCGGCTGCGCGCGTGCGCCATCGTGCATACATTTATTTTGCCCCCCCACACCAAACGCGATCACGACACGCAAGGTTAAAATATCAAAACAAACTCTGAACCAATGACATTAATTTGGGGACAGGTCAAAAAGCATTAAACATGTATGGTAATTTAGCTAGTTAGCTTGCACTTGCTAGCTAACGTTAATTTGTCCTATTTAGCTAGTTTGCTGTTGCTAGCTAATTTGTCCTGGGATATAAACATTGAGTTGTTATTTTACCTGAAATGCACAAGGATCTCTACTCCGACAATTATTCCACACATAAAACGGCCAACCGAATCGTTTCTAGTCATCTCTCCTCCTTCCAGGCCTTTTCATCGTTTAAATTATATGGTGATTGCATCTAAACTTTCATTCTATTACCACGACTACCGGCAAAACAGTTCGTCTTTCTATCACCCACGTGGGTTTAACCAATGAGGAGATGGCACGTGGGTACCTGCTTCTATAAACCAATGAGGAGATGGCACGTGGGTACCTGCTTCTATAAACCAACGAGGAGATGGGAGAGGCAGGACTTGCAGCGCGATCTGCGTCAGAAATAGGAATGAGTTCTATTTTAGCCCCTGGCGTCGCAGACGCTCGTTGGCGCGCGCGAGCAGTGTGGGTGCAATAATTGAATAACATGGATTTCTAAATTTATTTTGCAACGCTTGCGCACGCGACGTGTCCGGTCTGGTCAGCATGTTAGGCTACACATGGGCCTAGTATAAGTGTTTATTTTGGACTATATGGGTTCAAACAAAAATGTATTTTCAAAACTTCTGTAATCAGTCTTGAAGACCCACAGAGAGAGTGAGTCCCCGTCAGTTGGGAGATGAAAGGTTCTTCATCTCCCTCTCCTCTAGTCATCCCCCTCTCCTCCAGTCACCCCCCTCTCCTCTCCTCCAGTCACCCCCCTCTCCTCTCCTCCAGTCAGCCCCTCTCCTCCAGTCACCCTCCTCTCCTCCAGTCACCCCCTCTCCTCCAGTCATCCCCCTATCCTCCAGTCATCCCCCTCTCCTCCAGTCACCCCCCTCTCCTCTCCTCCAGTCACCCCCATCTCCTCTCCTCCAGTCACCCCCATCTCCTCCAGTCACTGCCACTGAGCCATTCGGTTCACATGGGATAGAACCAATTACTATACTGCTATGGTATTCCATATGGGCCATTGAGAAAGGGTTAGCATGTTTTAGACATCATAGGATATATGAGTCTTGGACATACAGTATGTGTCTTAGTTGGAGATATGCATAAATATACCTAGAGCAAATCACTGGAAGAAATGATGCTTGTCAACAAGGACTGCTCTGTTGGGGGGAGGTTTGTGTGTGTATGTGTGCGCGCGCGCGAGAGAAAAAAGGGTATGTAGTCACTGGGTTTAACTTTGGTGCTCTGCAGGAAAATGAGCTGCTGTCGGCAGCGAGTGCTTGTGTTGACGTTTACACGGGAATGTGCCTGGCTCGTCCGAGCTGGCGGCAACGTGCATTGAATTACACAGTGGTGTGGTGTGGGACTCTGACTGACTGAGGGACTCTACTGTGCAGAGCTGCATCAGAGATGTCCCTGCAACTACAAGGATTAGAAACCCTTACATTCTCATGATATTTATATTGAATAATGAATATATGTATTTATTTCATAACATTGGTTATTTTGAATAGACCGTAGGCCTTTCCTAAGGGACTAGGATTCCTGTTAAGAATGCAGAACAACAGCCCTGCATGAGGCGATTGCATCATTCCCTATCAGCATGCTTTGTAGGAGCCTAACAATCAACAGTTAACGCCTGGAGTCCACTGTAAGGGCTCAGACACCAAAAGCGTTTGCTGGACAAGAGTACTTAACATCTTTGAACGTAATTTGCGAACCGATTTTACATGTAGACTCGAGTGAAAAATCTCGGCAGTCAGACGTTTGTAGCGGGAGTCCCTAAAACACAGCGCGCTGAATGGTCGTTAGTTGAACGCTAGAACCACATTAGGTGCGATGTGTGCGAGCCTTAAAGCGGTTACCATGAATTTCACAGTATCTTACAGGCAGCTATGTGGCGAGTAAAATGCTGTATCTCATATTACATTACTGTAACACTATTGGCTGCATTATACTTAAGCAATAAGGCCCGAGGGGATGTGGTATATGGTCAATATACCACAGCTAAGGGCTGTTCTTAGGCACAACACAAAGTGGTCATATACCACAAACCCCTGAAGTGCCTTATTGCTATTATAAACTGGTTACCAACGTCATTAGAGCAGTAACAGTGCATGTTTTGTAATACCCTTGGTATAGTCTGATATACCACGACTGTCAGCCTATCAGCATTCAGGGTATGCTACTTTAATCAGAATGAATGAATGACTAAATTAATTAATGAATGAAATTCATTGAGGGGAGGGGTTTGTATTTCACAGTATTTACTCTAATTACAAGGGATTTGTACAAGCAGTTTGGTCACTTGATAAAGTGTCTGCACATTACACCATATTAATGAATATTTTGTGTTTTATATCAATTGCACTTCTGGAAGCCTTAAATTAACATATTTTGAGTCGTGCCTTGTAAGATGCTATATTTGTTGCACCTGTGAGTGAGAATGCTGTACCAATTTAACTCCTATGTGGTTATAGTGGCAAACCAATTGTACATGTATAGGGGCCATATTAGAGTGGCAGTACTCTTAAATGAAATGGTTGAGCATTTTGCCAAGTCCTTTTGGTCTGTTTTGCCCTGTAGTTGTTGCCAGTTTGAAAGCCTTTGTTAATACGCCAGAAACAACAATACCATTCCCACTAGTGGTCAAAGGTGTTTGATGCTCCAAAGATACAGTAAGGCACTGTATTATATGGGAGGAAATTACAGTACCATTCGAAATACAGCACATTTTCACATAATGCACCATAATTTACATTATTCTGCAGTTAAACATTTCAGAGTTGTATTTTATTTTACTGTTTATAATACCTCAAATTACCTTATAAATTACAGTTTTCCATTACATTGTAGCCTAGGCTCTATTGTAGCCACATGATAATCACTCAACTGTGGTGGCTTGCTCATAGGCTAAGTCATTTTGCCAAGTTTGTTTCATTTAAATGCAAAACGCATACTGGTTGCCAATGGATCGGCTGGATGTTGGCTAACTTTGAACCAAGCACATTGTATCGAGCATACGCGGGGGGAAAACAACTCAAACGCGCGCACACACAAACACACCTAGAGGAGCTGCCATATACATTATCTATCATGACCTACCTTGTGCCTGTCTATTAATAGTTTACTAACATATTGCATTTCTGTCACCCTGTATTTACAATATATCCCCTTTCTGGATCATCTGAAAAGGGTAATCTCATCCATGATAAAGCCAGTATTTCGGTCAAGAAACAGATGAATGCAGAGGGAGAGAGAGAGAAATAACGTCTTCGTCGCTCTAAAATACACCGCGCGGAGAGCACGTGCACACAAGCTTGCGGTCCCGCTCGCGCAAATGTATCCCAGTGATCTGTATTCTGATAACATAATTTCAACATCGACCCACTTCCCATACCAAATCCGTCAGCATTGACTCTCTCTCTCTCTCTGCGCGTGCGTGCTCTTTCTTACCTGTGTTCTGCAGAGACATCCGTCCTTTCTGGCTTGCCGGTTTCTCTGACGGGTTGTCATGAACATCGATATTATCCAATCCCACCACTTGCTCCAAAACTGACAAAACCAGCAGTACTGTTGCAAATTTAAACCACATTTCTGCCTCTATCTGTGAAGACCAGTATGTACCTGTGCTAAAGTCTGCCTTCCCTCTGCTCTGAGACAATGATGCAGTGTTGTATCGGAAACGCGCTGGTCCAACCAGCCAGTCTGCTCTCTGTCTGTCTGTGGTAACTCAGTAGCACTCACGGCTGTAGACTGTATTCAGGCGGGCAGCGCAGAGAGTGAGACAGAAAGAGAGAGTGAGCGCTGGGACAGCAGGGATGCTGCCTATATTTCCCAGAGCCCGGGCGGGTCGTCAATTTAGATGGAGTCAAGCAGGTGTTGTCAGCCAAGCTCAGCGACCAATCAGAGACGCAGACATCCACGTCTAAGGTTGAGAGGGGAGTGTCCAGTGAAAGTCCCGTCTTGCCATAAAAGCTCCTCTTGTAAAAGAAGTGTGTATGAGTAGGTGGTTATTTACTAGTGTTTGGCTAAGAAACCTGTCTCTTGTTGTTGCTTGCATCTGAGGAAAGAAAACATTTGTAAACACACGTGTCAGAATCATGTTGGCATGCCAACAGCTATTAGCCTACAATGTAATAACATAGAATGATATTAACAGGACACATCTGTTGTGGTTCGATTTATGTAATACTTTGAATAACATATTGGTGGATACAAGGTAAAACATCATTGGCAAATATATTTTCCCACAACATATGAGGAAACAGTGTGTTGATTGGTCTTATATTGTTCCCATTGATAGCCTTGCTCTATTTTGGTTATAATATATTTGCTGTGTTATTACATGTTTCTATTTATGAATTTGTTGTTAATTGCAGTAGCACTATCCACTATGCCTATATGATGCACGTTTCCTAATGAATCAGTAGAGTATTAACTTGTGCATGTGCCCGCTGTCAGTGCTTCCTCTCCAAGAGAAACTGTAGCTTAGTAAGAGTCAGGCTGAAGGATTCTGAACAGATTGTCATAGTACATGCATACAGTACAGGGCATACTCTTCTAGCCCCACTTTCCCTGAATTCACTCCTTTTATATACAGTCAATCAGTGGACTCCTGGTCCATGCATGTGTTGGTGTTGTCCTGGAGACATGCATGAACTGGAGAGGTATGATGGGATTCTCATCAAACACACACACTGAGAGACCCATATCTGAGACTGTCTGGTAGGGTGCACCATCATGCCAGGGCCAAGACAATAAGGGAAGTGGAGATAGGAGGAAATGAGGTGGAGAAGAAGAAGAGGGGAAAAGAGCAGGAGAAGAGAGAGGTGAGGAGAAGAAAGGAGAGGAGAACAGAAGAGGATATAAGAAAAGGAACAGGAGGAGAGGATAAGAGAACGGGAGGAGAGGATAAGAGGAACGGGAGGAGAGGATAAGAGAACGGGAGGAGAGGATAAGAGGAACGGGAGGAGAGGATAAGAGAACGGGAGGAGAGGATAAGAGGAACGGGAGGAGAGGATAAGAGAACGGGAGGAGAGGATAAGAGAACGGGAGGAGAGGATAAGAGGAACGGGAGGAGAGGATAAGAGAACGGGAGGAGAGGATAAGAGGAACGGGAGGAGAGGATAAGAGAACGGGAGGAGAGGATAAGAGGAACGGGAGGAGAGGATAAGAGAACGGGAGGAGAGGATAAGAGGAACGGGAGGAGAGGATAAGAGAACGGGAGGAGAGGACAAGAGAACGGGAGGAGAGGATAAGAGGAACGGGAGGAGAGGATAAGAGAACGGGAGGAGAGGATAAGAGGAACGGGAGGAGAGGACAAGAGGAACGGGAGGAGAGGATAAGAGGCACGAGAGGAGAGGATAAGAGGAACGGGAGGAGAGGATAAGAGAAACGTGGATGGAAGGAAAGTGACAGGCTGGTAATGTTTGGTAGGGATTGCATCATTCGGAAGCCACCCCCTACAGGCAAACCAAATACAGAAACACAGTGTGTGGTGGAGATGATGTGTGGACGTGTTTAACCTCCACCTATGGCAGGTGTGTGTGTGTGTGTGTGTGTGTGTGTGTGTGTGTGTGTGTGTGTGTGTGTGTGTGTGTGTGTGTGTGTGTGTGTGTGTGTGTGTGTGTGTGTGTGTGTGTGTGTGTGTGTGTGTGTGTGTGTGTGTGTGTGTGTGTGGGGACGTGTTTAACCACCACCTCTTGTAGGTGTGTGTGTGGATGTGTTTAAGACCAGAAGTCCCCAAAAGAATAGTTAACTAACTAAAATTTGACCAACTGGGGGCATTTTGCTAGTTCCCACAAGGAAAAAGGTTATTTCTAGGTTAGAATTAGTGTTAGGGTTAGAGTTAGGGTTCGTAGTTTATGGTTAGGGTTACGAGTTAGGGTTAGGGAAAATATGATTTGAATGGGAATCAATTGTGTTAGATATAGGGACTTTTTGACAGCACCCCTTTTGATTTAACGAAACCTTCCATACATATTTGCCCATTGTAGAAGTGCTCAGAACGTGACTTTTTGGACCTGAATGACAAAACATTCAAGAGATAAAGGTGTTCAGAGTTGACCCATTTTGCATACACCACCATACCATGAGACATCCGTGTCTTCATCACTGGAAAAAAAATTATATAATTTAAAAGCTTACGAACAGGGTTTTCAAACTATTTTAGGATAAAAAAATAATAATACTGTTTTTTAATTTAAAAAATATATATTTTTAAAAACTTTTAACGTCAATTAAATGTGTAAACTCTGATAATTTTCTTCTTATTAGCATATGTTGTAGCTTAGACCCTATTTTACATCATTGAAGGTTTCTGTGTTGTGCACACCATCAGTTGAGACACAACATGCTCTTGAATACAGGGTGGGTGTCATGTTTTAGCTGATAAATGTACTAAAATGGGAATACAATTGAAGTATTCATTTTCAAATGGTATCACAAAGATGGTTGGAGGTCCACACATCAGAGAATGTTGACTTGAATGGGAACATCTGTGGTTTTAAATGACACTGTCAATCCTCCATAGGAAACCTATTGAAATCATTGAAATATATATAACAGAATAGACATGACCATTCCACCCACGACATTCGACGTGGTTGGACTGGCGGTCATCTTTGCGTTAGTAATTAGATGTTAAACATTTAACTAAAGTCAATTTCAATGGTGTGCCAGCTAAATTGCAGTGGTCTGAATGGATAGGTCCATTCTGTGAATTATATTTCTATGATTTTTTTGAGACCCACCTTGAAGGGATATGCCCATTCTGTGAATTATATTTATATGATTGAAATGACGCCCACCCTGAAGAGATAGGACCATACTATGAATTATATTTCTATGATTGAAATGGCACCCACCCTGAAGGGATATGTCCATTCTATGAATTATATTTCTATGATTGAAATGACACCCACCCTGAAGAGATAGGACCATACTATGAATTATATTTCTATGATTGAAATGGCACCCACCCTGAAGGGATAGGTCCATTCTATGAATTATATTTCTATGATTGAAATGACACCCACCCTGAAGGGATAGGACCATTCTATGAATTATATTTATATGATTGAAATGGCACCCACCCTGAAGGGATAGGTCCATTCTATGAATTATATTTCTATGATTGAAATGACACCCACTCTGAAGGGATAGGTTCATTCTATGAATTATATTTCTATGATTGAAATGACACCCACCCTGTATTCAAGAGCATGTTCTGTCTCAACCAATGATGGGCACAACACAAAAAAGCTCAGATTAGGTGAAATAGGGTCTAAACTACAACATAGGAGTTTATGCATTTTTAGATAATTTACATTAATAGTTTAAAAATGATGATTATTATTTTTTAATTTTTTAAACCATAATAAAGTAGTTTGACAAGCTTTTAAATTATATCAAAGTCAACCGTTTATCTTTTCCAGTAATGAAGACATGGATGTTTCATGGTAGGGTATGCAGAATGGGTCAACTTCGAGCACCTTTATCTTCTGAATGTTTTGCTATTCAGGTCCAAAACATCACTTTCTGACCCCTTCTTCCATGGACAAACATGTATGGAAAGTTTTGTTTAAACCAAAAGGGATGTTGTCAAAAAAGTGATTGAATTCAAATGGATTTAACCATGAGGAATGTTGGTCCAAAGTTGCTACCAGCTATATGCCAATATGCTCCAGACCACTTGGCAGAGGCAGTGATGTGATCTTATGTAAGCTGCAGTGATAGACACTAGCCTATAGGCTACTCGGCCCACCACTTTGACTAGCCCCAAATATAATAAACATGTAATTAAGAATTATATTGCACTGCGTGCTATCTGTTGTTTTTGCCAAATGTGTCAAGCAACGTTTTATGCGTGGTTTTGGCACGGGTTCGGATTTGCCTAATAAACTCCTATTTTTAGTCTGGCCATGCAATCACATGCACATTTAGATTATACCGCATTGTCTTCTAATTGTTAACCAAAGTTATGATGGTCATGCCACGACTCGGAAATATTCCCGTCTGGTTTGATTATTTATCGTTTTAAATTGGCCTGCAGTGCAGCGAGCGGGATGAATCGTGCTAAATTGACCACATCTGTGGAAAAAACAGAACGAGATGCAGCCTGGCCATCTCGAGGAATTCAGAGCCGCTGAGAAATAGTCGTTTTGGCGAAGTTCCTGCTAAAGCTGAAAATAGCCCGGAGAGACTCACAGACAGTGAGAGCAGTGGTAAGGTTTTACTCGGCAGCCACACGAATCGGAACGGAATGAGATGAGCAACGGGAATCCGAGAGTGTTATCATGATAAATAGATGAACGGAAGAATCTACATCACCGCTTTAAACGACAGTGTGCTTATTCTTTCTCTCTGAAAACAAACTGTAGCCTACTGTAGCCTATGAAACGTTACATAGGATATAACCTAACATTATTAAACACCATAACAGTGACATAAAACGATCCACCTCTCAAGGAGCCCTGGGCGCATGAAGGATCACTTTTGGAAGCAGTGTAGGTGTTGTGTATGTAGTGTTTGTTGCCCTACTCGGCTGGCCCGCTGCCTGTAGGTTGGCTGTACCTACCACGGTTTGGAATCTCCTTCTGAATCCACGTCTGTCCAAACCCTACCCATGCTGCGAACACACCCTCGATCTAGGCCAATCAGCGCAGAGCAGGACACCGCAGGCTGGTAATGGCCCGGGGGCAGACTTGCCCGCGGATGGTAGGCTACAACCAACCATGTATTTAGCACTTCTTAGATCCCAAAATATGTCTCAGGAAAGACAAACTGCAGGTACTCTACCGTTTAAAAGTTTGGGGTCACTTCTTTTTTTGGGCTTTTAATAACCCTGTCAACATCTTGACTATATTTCCTATTCATTTTACAACTAATTTCATGTATGTTTTCATGGAAAACAAGAACATTACTAAGTGACCCCAATCTTTTGAACGGTAGTGTATGTCCAGATTGTGTCATTCATTAGGGCTATTCACAATGACTACAAATAGGTAGCCTACGGTGTCTGTATTCTCTTTTACCGTGATATAAGGCTTTTAGTTTGAAACCCAATGCATGGGGATGACTCAGACCCATATACCCACTGGGCACAGACATCAATTCAAAGTATATTCCACGTTGGTTGAAATGACGTGGAAACAACGATTCAACCAGTATGTGCCCGGTGGGTAGCCGAGGAAGCTACATGTATACAGAACAAAAATATAAACGGAACATTCAACATTTTCACAGATTTTACTGAGTTACAGTTCATATAAGGAAATCAATCAATTGAAATAAATTAAATTGGCCCTAATCTATGGATTTCACATGACTGAGAATACAGATATGCATCTGTTGTTAAGAGATACCTTAAAAAAAAGGTATAGGCATGGATCAGAAAACCAGTTAGTATGTGGTGTGACCACCATTTTCCTCATGCAGCACAACACATCTTCACATGGAATTGATCAGGTTGTTGATTGTGGCCTGTGAAATATTGTCCCACTCCTCTTCAATAGCTGTGTGAATTTACTGGATATTGGCGGTAACTTGAACATGCTGTCGTACACGTCGATCCAGAGCATCCCAAACATGCTCCATGGGTGACATGTCTGGTGAGTATTGTCGTGGCCGAATCAGATTTAGCTAAGTAACATAGATAGATAAGATGTTATTTTCATCATATGCTTGTGAGATACTTTTCATTAGAATCTTCTGAGCTAGGGATTGGTAACTTGGGGCCAGAGAGGGGAGAGGTCAGGCTTGTCTTCATATGTCAATGTATCTGTTAAACCATGTGGTGCTAAGTAGAATATTAGAAGGGGAGGAGGACAGAGTGGAACGTTGTTTTCTTATGGGAACGTTGTTTGTAACTATTCCTAAACCATGTGACGGGATGGAGTTATTAATTGGGGAACCAGTTAGTTATCTCATACAATGTCTGTACGCCAGTCACTCCCTACTTTTCTCATAGGGGGAAGGAGTTTGGCCGTGTTTGGAACCATTGTATGTCCCCTCTGAGGTTGCCCTTATCTTGACCTAGTATTTGACCTAAGGGGCTCACTGTCTGATTTTGAGTTTGTCCAGGTTTGGGAGTATCTAGAAATGACAATTGATATATGCCATTGGATGAGGTAATGTTTTGGTAGACAGTGAAGTATCAAGCATGAGATTTAAACCTTGTCTTGGGAGATCAAACTGAACGATGATTTATAGCTGATGCTGTCTAGCGATAGGATACTCTTCTTTCGGGTAAAGGATTCTTTGTAAGTTGAGAGGGGTGTATCTTGGCTATAAATGAAACTAAGAATTGTTTTGTAAATGACTCTCAGAGAATTCATTTATAGACACTGAATTGATCTGAGAGTCATTAAAGGGCTTTGGTGAAGCTTGTATATATATTAAAGATGGCATATATAATTTAACTCTGACTTGTGTGTGGTTGGCTCTCTCTCTCTCTTTATTGAGTAATACAGGAAAATTCCACGACAGTATGCAGGCCATGGAAGAACTGGGACTTTTCAGCTTCCAGGAATTGTGTACAGATCCTTGTGACATGGGGCCGTGCATTATGCTGAAACATGAGGTGATGGCGGCGGATGAATGGCACAACAATAGGCCTCAGGATCTCATCACTGTGTCTCTGTACATTCAAATTACCATAGATAAAAAGCAATTGTGTTCATTGTCCATAGCTAATGTCTGCCCATACCATAACCCACCACCACCATGGGCCATTCTGTTCACAACGTTGACATCAGCAAAACGCTCGCCAACACGACGCCATATATTTGGTCTGCGGTTGTGAGGCCGGAGAACTGCCAAGTTCTCTAAAACAAAGTTGGAGGCCGTCTTATGGTAGAGAAATTAACATTAAATTCTCTGTCAACAGCTCTCATGCCAATTGTACGCTCCCTCAAAACTTGAGACATCTGTGGCATTGTGTTGTGTGACAAAATTGTACATTTTAGAGTGGCCTTTTATTGTCCTCAGCACAAGGTGCACCTGTGTAATGATCATGCTGTTTAATCATCTTCATGATGTGCCACACCTGTCAGGTGGATGAATTATCAGTGCAAAGGAGAAATGCTCACTAAAAGGGATTCATTTTTGCATGTGGAACATTTCTGTGATCTTTTTATTTCAGCTCATGAAACATGGGACCATCACTACACATGTTATATTTATATTTTTGTTCAGTGTATAATGTTGGAGGATACATTGGTTGTGAGCGTGACGAATGAAACAAGCAATTATGTCATGGTGCCAGTTAGCATAGGCCTATCCAACTGAGTCACTACCTCAGTGGTGAAAGAAGCCAACCTGATTTCTCAAAGACCTTGACCCCCTTCAGCCCACTTCTAGACCCATCAAGGTGTCAAGTGGTCTCTGTGTCAATAGGAGAATGATTATATTTCAACATTAATTGTTGAGATGAGGAGATTGGCGGTTGTCAAGTGGTCGCTGTATGGTCAGTGTTAATTGTTGAGATGAGGAGATTGGCGGTTGTGAAATGGTCGCTGTATGAATAGGATAATTATTATATTCTCAGGTCATCTCTCTTTCATTGCTCCGTGTTATTGGACGTCGGTCACATGCTGGTTCCCTGTTTAGAATTTCACCCATGACTTTATGTGGCCTTCTCTTGCCTAGTCTTGCAGTCAGCATTCTGTTTTTCTGATAATCCATAGTGGTGGAGTTAGGACTGTTTTATACATACACTTTAATGCCTATGTTGACAGATTCTTTCAGGAGTCTGTTTCTAACAAAACTTTCCAATCAATTCATCTTCATTTAATTACTTCCAACTCTGAATGCCCATCCCAGGCAATTCCTCATTTCCAGAGTGTAGGATGAACAGTCCATAATTAATGAGCTCAGAGGTAGGAAACATACTATGTGACTGAAGTTGTCACTAATAGCAAAAATAATAAAGGTAGGGAGGAAAATACATCATAGCCACAGATGATGAATTAATGATATATCCAATCACTAACATTGTCTTTGGATAAACTACAATACATCACCATTTACAATTAAAATAACTTTCAGTGATGCCTCTCAAAGTAACTCTTGAAGAAGGAAAATAACTTCCTGAGAGACAGGAAATGCAGGCTATTGCCACAAGCCATGAACAAAGTGCCTTTAATTTCCGTCAGAAATATTATGAGTACCCTACATTTCAATAAAACACTCAATTTAACAGTTGAATCACATAGAGGATATATGCTTTAACTAAACTAAAACATGTCAAGATGCACACTTAAGTCAAGAAAACCTCAATGCTGGTGGATCAGTGTGGTCACTCAAGATCCAAGGCGATATTCGACGTTCATCCAGGTCCCCAGGACGTCAGGAGATGCACTCAAAACCGGCCACTAGGGGCAACAGTGAGTGCTATAGAGCTTGCCCGCTTGTAGTCCTAAAACCTGGAATGAGTTATTTCTGGTTCGTTCAGTCATTTCTATGGGGAAAACGAATGGGGAAATAATAGGGGTTTGGAATAAACACCGAAAATAAGGTCTGAGGTTAACACAGGCTTAGGAGATCTTATACGTTTTGTTCTATGAGATAATATCAGTCAGTTAACATGACCTTGATGAATTATGAAGCCTTTTGTGTTCTTTATTTGCTTTTTTATTCCATAACGGCTTCAAAATTCACAAAAAGTGACGTTAGCTGATGAAGATTATTTCATAGAACAAAAGGTATAAGAGCTCTATATTTTCAGCGTTTTTCCAAAAACCTTACAAAAACTCCATTCATTTTCCCATAGGCTCAAAAAGTAGCTCCAAGGGTTACGTGTTCAATCCCAGTGCCAGGTACTCTTTTATTTATTTATATTTTTTAACCTTTCTCAAACCTTACTTTAACCATTCGGAATGAATGCCCAAACTTAACCGTCAAAATTTGACGTTTATCCGTAAGATCTTGTTGAGTGGCTAGCCATGCCGGCAGCCAGCAGATGCATCGTGCACTAGGTTCAGATCTGTGACAGCTACTTAAAGATCTTAAGACCGTTATCGTCGCCTTTAATTCCAAACACATTTGCATTACCGTTAAATGTTCTCACATGCAGAGCAGAAGCCTCTCACGGTTTAGCGGTTGGTTTCGTGTCACTGAGAGTGGTCTGTCTGTCTCTGTACTATTTCAATAACACACAAATCTCATTTATCGTGTGTATGTCGCTCATTTTGACGTAGCCCCTTTGCAGTGACACAGTCCAGAAAGTGGGGAAGAATGCTTTGAGTACAGTGACATTGATGAGCTGTGACTGATGGTGTGTGTTTGTGTGGGTGTGTAATGTGTAATGTGTTGTCTGTCTGGAGACAGATAAAATCATGCAGTATGGGTCAAACCCCTTCATGAAACCACACCATGAGGAGCAGTGTGTGTGTGTGTGTGTGTGTGTGTGTGTGTGTGTGTGTGTGTGTGTGTGTGTGTGTGTGTGTGTGTGTGTGAGTTTCAAGTTTTAATGTCACATGCACAAGTACAGAGAAATGCCTTTCTTGCGAACTCTGAACCCAATATCGATGTAGCACTAAAAATAACAAGGTAGAACAAAAAGTATTCACACCCCTTGACGTTTTCCACATTTTGTTACGTTACAGCCTTATTCTAAAATGGATTAAATAGTTTTTTCCCCTCATCAATCTACACACAATACACCATAATGACAATGCAAAGGTGTTAAGAAATTGAAATTACATTTACATAAGTATTCAGACCCTTTACTCAGTACTTTGTTGAAGCACCTTTGGCAGTGATTACAGCCCCGAGTCTTCTTGTGTATGACGCTACAAGCTTGGTACTCGTATATTTGGGGAGTTTCTCCCATTCTTCTCTGCAGATCCTCTCAAGCTCTGTCAGGTTGGATGGGGAGCATCTCTGCACAGCTATTTTCAGGTCTCTCTAGAGATGTTAGATCGGGTTCAAGTCCAGACTTTGGCTAGGCCCCTCAAGTACATTCAGAGACTTGTCCCAAAGCCACGACTGCGTTGTCTTGGCTGTGTGCTTAGGGTCGTTGTCCTGTTGGAAGGTGAACCTTTGCCCCAGTCTTAGGTTGTGAGCGCTCTGGAGCAGGTTTTCATCAAGGATGTCAATGTACTTTGCTCCGTTCATCTTTCCCTCGATCCTGAATTATCTCCCAGTCCCTGCCGCTGAAAAACATCCCCACAGCATGATGCTGCCACCACCATGCTTCACTGTAGGGATCAAGCCAGGTTTCCTCCAGTCATGACGTTTGGCATTCAGGCCAAAGATTTCAATCTTGGTTTCATCAGACCAGAGAATCTTGTTTCTCATGGTCTGAGAGTCCTTTAGGTGCTTTTTGTCAACTCTAAGCGGGTTGTCATGTGCCTTTTTCTGAGGAGTGGCATCCGTCTGGTTACTCTACCATAAAGGCCTGATTGGTGGAGTGCTGCAGAGATGGTTCTCCCATCTCCACAGCGGAACTCTGTAGCTCTTTCAGAGTGACCATAGGGTTCTTGGTCACCTCCCAGACCAAGGCACTTCTCCCCCGATTGCTCAGTTTGGCCGGGCGGCCAGCTCTTGGAAGAGTCTTTGTGTTTCCAAACTTCTTCCATTTAAGAATGATGGAGGCCACTGTGTTCTTGGGGACCTTCAATGGTGCAGAAATGTTTTTGTACACTTCCCCAGATCTGTGCTTCGACACAATCCTGTCTCTGAGTTCTACGGACAATTCCTTAGTTTTTGCTCTGACATGCACTGTCAACTATGGAACCTTAAATAGACAGGTGTGTGTGTGCCTTTCCAAATCATGTCCAATCAATGGAATTCAATCACGTTGTAGAAACATATAAAGGATGGTCAATGGAAACAGGATGCACCTGAGCTCAATTTTGAGTCTCATAGTAAAGGGTCTGAATACTTACATAAATAAGGTATTTATTTATTTATTTTCTTTAGAAATGTGCTAAAATTGATAAAAACCTGTTTTCACTTTGTCATTATGGGGTATTGTGTGTAGATTGATGGGGATTTTTATTTTATTAATCCATTTTAGAATACGGCTGTAACATAACAAAATGTGGAAAAAGTCAAGGGCTCTGAGTTTTTTCCGAATGCACTGCATGTGAGTGTGTTTGCCTGTGTGTAGAGTCAGTGTAAATGTGTGTGCATGTTATGTGTGTGTGAGCAAATTAAGTGAGTTTGTGTGTGTGTGTGTGTGTGTGTGTGTGTGTGTGTGTGTGTGTGTGTGTGTGTGTGTGTGTGTGTGTGTGTGTGTGTGTGTGTGTGTGTGTGTGTGTGTGTGTGCGTGTGTGTGTGTGTGTGTGTTTGTGTGTTGGAATGTCAGTGTGCATGAGTGTGTAGAATCCTGTGAGTGTGCATTAGAGACAGTACAGAAATAGAATACAAAGTCAACTCAGATAGTCCGTGTAGCCATTTTGTTAGCTATTTAGTAGTCTTATGGCTGGTGGATAGAAGCTGTTCAGGAGCCTGTTGGTGTCAGATTAGATGTATCGGTACCGCTTGCTGTGCGGAAGCAGAGAGAACGGTCTATGGCTTGGGTGGCTGTAGTCTTTAACGACTTCCCGGGCTTTCCTTTCACACCGCCTGATATAAAGGTCCTGGATGGTAGGGAGCTCGGCCCCAGTGATATACTGGGCTGTCCGCACCACCCTCTGTAGCACCATGCGATCGAGTGCGGTGCTGTTGTCATACCAATGTACAATGGTGCAGCTGTAGAACTTTTAGAGGATTTGAGGGCCCATTCCAAACCTTTTCAACCTCCTGAGGGTAAAGCGGCGATGTCGCGTCTTCTTCATGACTGTGCTTTCGTGTGTAGACCATTTTAAGTCCTTAGTGATTTGGACACCAACGAACTTGAAGCTCTCGACCCGCTCCACAGCAGCTCTGTCGATGTAAACAGAATGCATGAATACGGAGCCATAATCTGATTTGCCGAATGGGGGACGAGGGAAGGCGTTGTATGCTTGCTTGTGGGTAGAGTAACAGTGGTCTAGGACTTTATCACACCTAGTGGCCAAGGAAACGTGTTAATGGATGTTGGGCATCAGATGTCTTTGCTTTGCTAAAGACTGATGTTGAAAAATCCACAGGGGCTGATTCAATTGATCCCTTCTCACTGCAGCTCTCTGCACCACTAACCTCAGAACGATTGACCTATATTTTTAACTTGACAATTGTTTCTGGTGTTCTCCCTAAGCTCTGGAAAGCGGCACATGTCCTCCCCTTCATAAAGGAGGAGATCCTTCTGACTTAGATGACTAAGATTCCAACGTTTTAGAACACCTGGCCAACTGTCAGCTAAGAACTGATTTAACTACGCACTCTTTTCTTCATGTGCACCAGTCTGGTTTTAGACCTGGACACCAGATTGCGGCAGCCATTACTCTTAAACCTTCGGATGGCCTTCGCTTTATCACAGGTGACAGTTTTAATACTCACCACTGCATCCTGTATCAAAAGGTTGGCTGGTCCTCATTAAGGCCCTGTATATCACTTCACTATCCCCTTTTTGTTTACAAACCTCTACTACTCAAGCTTCCAACTTACACAACTTTGTTGCTAGTGTGTAAAAGAATGAGCAACCAAACCCGCTCGCAGGATTGGTTAACTCTTGAGGTCCCTCTAGTCTTGACCAATTTAGGCAATCCTCCTTTAGTTTTAGTGCCCCCCATTGTTGGAAAAACCTGAACAATTCCTTGCATCTTGATTCCCCTGTACCGTTAGAGCAATTTAGGACTCTGGTGTTGAATGAATTCATTGAGGATTGCAGTTGTTTCGATTGATTGTAGTGGTATATTTGTTACAATTGTTGTGTTGAGGTTGTGGCTTTTGAGGTTGTGGCTTTTGAGGTTGTGGTGTTGTGGTTGTGGTGTTGAGGTTGTGGTGTTGTGGTTCTTTGTATTCTTCTTGTTTTATGTGAGAAAATGTTTGTCCTCAGGGCACCATTGGGAATGAGACCCTGGTCTCAATTTGGCTACCGCTGTCACGGCTGTCGTAAGAACGGGACCAAGGGGCAGCGGATGTTGAGTTCCACATATTTAATACAAAGAGAAACTTAAATAAAACAAAATATATCAATAAACGAACAACTAAACGTGACTACGTGGTGCACATGCACAAACACAAAACAATATCCCACCAACACAGGTGGGAAAAATAGCTACTTAAATATGATCTCCAAGTAGAAACGATTACCAGCTGCTTCTAATTGGGAATCATACAAAACACCAACATAGAAAATATAAACTAGAACACAACATAGAAATTATAAACTAGAATACCCCCTAGTCACGCCTTGACCTACTAGACCATAGAGAAACAAGGGCTCTCTATGGTCAGGGCGTGACAACCCCGAATAAATTAAAGTAAAAAAACACATTAAAAAAAAAAAAAAGTATTTTCCTGAGGTGGAATGTATACAACAGTCACGGTAACAGCTGAAAACTCCCTCGGGAGGTAGAAGGGTCAGCATTTGACCATCGGGTATTCCAAGACTGGTGAACAATGAGTCGAGACTTCCACTGCACTCAAGTCAGCACACCATTTGTTGTTGATAAATAGGCAAACCCTTCCCCTCTTGATTTCCCTGACTCCACTGTCCTGTCTGCTCGGTAAATGGAGAATCCATCGAGTTGGATAGCCGTGGTGGGTATCTTGTCCGAAAGCCATGTTTCAGAAAAGCAGAGAATATTGCGGTCATCCATCTATTTATCAAGTCATAAGCCAATAGAATGGAGGGAAAAGGTGATCAGTTCTCCCTTCGCCTTAATCTCACCAATCTCTTGCCTCTGTAACACCGGCCTTTCGTCTTGGATACACCAAACATTGGGTCAGAATTACAGAAAGAGCCCAGGTAAAGTCGAAGTTGAAGCCAAAATTGAGATAAGTAACTGCCGATCTGATGTTCAAAAGTTATTGTCGGTTATAAGAAAGGATAGCGGATACATTTCGTGAAAATAAGTAAAATAAATGTACAAAGAATCACAACATATCAAAGTTGGTTCAGGGCTCGCAAAACGGTGGCCATCCAGTACGGCGCCATCTTTGTGTGTTTGTGTGTGTTAGGTCAGAACAACGAGGCTTTTACATGATGACATGGAGATGCTGTTTTTCAGTCACTCCAAGTTCAATAAAGACGTATGCATTTTGCAGCATTTTGATTGGTTTTCTTCTAGTAACAACACAGGTATAAACTAGTGGAACTCTGGTCTTAAGGCCTTCTAGGGCTGCAAAACTTCAGCAACTTTCCCAAATTCCCTGTTTTTCCTGAAATCCTGGTTGAAGATTGACAGATTTGGGAAAGAATAAACAGTCATTCTGGAGTCTTTCAATTAGGATTTCTGGAAAATCAGGGAATTTAGGGAAAGTTACTGGAATTTTGCAACCCGTTACTCGAGAAGTCCTGAAATATTTAAGGAATGGGGACACCAGAAAGGGCCTACACTAAAGTCTTTGAGGAAACTGAGTTTGATAGCTGGAAGATGATAGCTTGTAGCTAGTGTGTGTGTGTGTGTGTGTGTGTGTTCATATGCAAGTGCTTGTAGAGAGGTGGAGCAGGCTATTGAGCTTCTCTCTCTCTCTAATTATCTATCTTCTCTTTAAAGTCACCCCAGGTCTGTAAACTCACCTGACTCGTGAAAACACTACTTTTACAGGCCCAGCACTCTGACGCAGCATTGGCTTCTCACTTCAAACGGTGCGAGATTTCTACCTCTCAGACCCTTGTTTTTGGCCTCAAACAATGTGCTATTATATTGTTAGTTCAGTGTAAATAATATTGCTACAGTCCTGGCAGATGGACAGTCTCGTTTACTATATGTGGTTCCACATCCAAAATGGCACCTTATTGTTTAACCAGAGCCCTATGGGTCACCAATACATCCAGGCTGTGTCTGAAATGGCATGCTGTTCCCTATATAGTGCACTGCTTTTGACCAGAGCCCTATGGGTCAGAGCCCTATGGGTCAGAGCCCTATGCGTCAGAGCCCTATGGGTCAGAGCCCTATAGTTCTCTCTGTCACTACTGACCAGCAGCAGAAAGGGGTGATTATTCAGTGATAAGGCCCTCAGAGAATACCCATGTGACCGCTCACCTTGGCTGCTCCATCCTGCTCCATGTCACCATGTTCTGAGACGTATGAGGTCGCCCTCTCCGTGTACGGTGGGCGTGCGGGGACAAAAGGGACAAAAGAGGAGCAGCTTTCAACACAAAAGCCCAGTTTAATGAGTGTGAGACATGAGGGACGTGGTGGGTGGCGCAGGCAGCAGAGTGTCATAGCCATTCAAAAGAATAAGAAGAGGAGACTGGGAGGGAGGGAGAGCAATTAATGATCAGTTTGGTGAATTGGGCATAAAGGCCTTTATTATGTAAGTCAGCCAAGTTGTGGATATCAATGAGGCAACTGCGTCATGACAGCCCCTGTTCTCGGTTATGCTTATTTCTACTGGAGCCCATAATATTGGAGCTTTGGATGTTATATTTATCACGCTGCTCAATAGACAGGGTGATTGGCCCGACACAATGTAACACACTTTACCCCTCATTAGAGATAAAGAGGTCTTTGTGGAGCGATAGAGAGGAATGGAGAGAGAGAAAGAGAGAGGGATGGAGAGGGGGAAGGAGAGAGGGAGGGAGAGGGGGAAGGAGAGAGGGAGGGAGTTGGAAAGGGGCAGGGAGCGAGAGAGAGGGATGGAGAGAGAGAGGGATGGAGAGAGAGAGGGATGGAGAGAGAGAGGGATGGAGAGAGAGAGGGATGGAGAGAGAGAGGGACGGAGAGGGAGGGAGATGGAAAGGGGCAGGGAGGGAGAGAGAGGGAGCGAAACAGAGAGGGGTGGAGAGGGAGGGAGATAACTATGCTCTTGGCTGGGCAGTGTTTACTTCATATTAATTATCAGGTGATTGAGAGTGTAGACCCACTAGCCCGTGATCAATCCAGTCAGGACATATAACAGGACATAGAGGGACATGACCCACTTATAAAAGGACATAGAGGGACATATGTTACTTATAGCAGGACATAGAGGGGCATAATTCATTTAAAACAGGACATAGAGGTCATAATACACTTATAACAGGACATAGAGGGGCATAATCCATTTATAAAATGACAAAGGGACATAACCCACTTACAACAGGACATAGATGGACAAAATCCACTTACAACAGGACATAGAGGGGCATAATCCACTTATAACAGGACATAGAGAGGTATAATGCACTTATAACAGGACATAGAGGGGCATAATCCATTTATAAAATGACAAAGGGGCATAACCCACTTACAACAGGACATAGATGGACAAAATCCACTTACAACAGGGCATAGATGGACAAAATCCACTTACAACAGGACATAGATGGACAAAATCCACTTACAACAGGACATAGATGGACAAAATCCACTTACAACAGGGCATAGAGGGTCATAATCCACTTATAACAGGACATAGAGGGGCATAATCCACTTATAACAGGACATAGAGGGGCATAATTAACTTATAACAGGACATAGAGGGGCTTAATTAACTTAAAACAGGACATAGAGGGGCATAATTCACTTAAAACAGGACATAGAGTTTCATAATTAACTTATAACAGGACATAGAGGGGCTTAATTAACTTATAACAGGACATAGAGGGGCATGATCCACTTATAACAGGACATAGAGGGGCATAATCCACTTATAACAAGACATAGAGGGGCATAATTAACTTCTAACAGGACATAGAGGGGCATAATCCACTTCTAACAGGACATAGAGGGGCATAATTAATTTAAAATATGACATAGATGGGCATAATCCACTTATAACAAGACATAGAGGGCCGTATTCCACTTATAACAGGACATAGAGGGGCAAAATTCATTTAGAAAAGGACATAGAGGTCATAATAAACTTATAACAGGACATAGAGGGGAATAATTCACCTATAAAAGGACATAGAGGGGTATAATCCACTTATAACAGGACATAGAGGGGCATAATCCACTTATAACAAGACATAGAGGAGCATAATCCACTTTTAACAAGACAGAGAGGAGCATAATCCACTTATAACAAGACAGAGAGGGGCATAATTAACTTATAACAGGAGATAGAGGGGCATAATCCACTTATAACAGGACATAGAGGGACATAATCCACTTATAACATTACATTTAGGGGTATAATTCACTTATAACAGGACATAGAGGGATATAATTCACTTATAACAGGACCTAGAGGGGTATAATTCACTTATAACAGGACATAGAGGGGCATTATCCACTTTTAACAGGACCTAGAGGTGTATAATTCACTTATAACAGGACCTAGAGGGGTATAATTCACCTATAACAGGACATAGAGGGGCATTATCCACTTTTAACAGGACATAGAGGGGTATAATTCACTTATAACAGGACATAGAGGGGTATAATTCACTTATAACAGGACATAGAGGGACATTATCCACTTTTAACAGGACATAGAGGGGTATAATTCACTTATAACAGGACATAGAGGGGTATAATTCACTTATAACAGGACATAGAGGGGTATAATTCACTTATATTTAACAATATTTTGATAAGTGCACGTAGAGTCCGAATCCGTCCAAATGGCACTGAGTTTACCAAGCATTAGGAACACCTTCCTAGTATTGACTGGTCCTTTGACACCCAGCTGACCTTCTCTAAGTGGTGAGACTAAACTGACGTACCAAATGGTATCCTTTTCCCTACGTAGTGCATTACTTTGACTAGATGCGGCCCAGAATAAAGGGCCCATATAGTACACTTGCTGCCCTTATTGCCTACAACAAGTACGACCAAATTAAAGCTGTTTTTGAACTCTTTCAGTTACTATATCCTGAGTATAACCATAGTAATATACACATTCAAGGGTATCTCACACATATATCCCAGCTACATTAAACACTAGTCGATAAGTTTACTACAAGAACAAGTCAGTCAGAGTTATTTCAGCTATTTACGTTCCTATATTGAAATATCTTAATTTTTTCTTGTATTGATAAGCCAATATTACTTCACTGCTCTTTTGGAACTGTGGTTATTCTGTGTTAGTGAACAATGATATTACTGTTTGGTAGCTCATTATAAAATGTATTTCTGCTTTGGATTGTTCTGGCAGTGTTGCTTCTATACTGGCATCTTGGTTTACAACAAACGTATCAGGATTGTTAGGATGTTAATATGAAAAAGTGTCATATAAAACTGCGTGTGAAGGTATTATTCAGCTCTTATTATGCTGGACATGCAATATGGCACATATTAAAGTGTATTTTACTAAGACACTTTGTTGATGACTTTATTGATAAAGCATCGTGGTTTCACATAGTGATCATTAGCTTGTGGGCAGCATCGAGTTCAAGAGAGGACAAGTAGCTTCATCACAGTGTTATTATTAGTACCTTCATGACAGGCTGAAGAGCTTTCGGTCTAATCATCATGTCAGAAATGGATGAAAACCCCAATGATAGAAGATTGCTGTTGTAGATGTTTTGTGATTTTTGTTTACGACGTGTTTACTAGATGTGTGTGTGTGTGTGTTTGTGCATGTTGGAACATGTTGTATTTTTCCATGAGGCCGGCGGTTGGGAGGGGGCAGGGACACTAGGGAAGATTAATAGACCTCTAGCAGAGTCAAATCTCCTCAGGAATTGTTTTTGGAATTACGCCTCGCACTTATGACATCTGGGGTGGAAAGCATGGTTCCCAAGAACCTCCCCCTATCCTCACCTCTTTCCTCCTCTCCCTCTCCTCACCTCTCTCCTCCTCTTTCTCCCCCTCTCCTTACCTCTCTCCTCATCTCCCTCCCCCTCTCCTCACCTCAACCGTTCGCTGCCTGCACCCGCCCGACTAGCATCACCACCCTGGACGGTTCTGACCTAGAATATGTGGACAACTATAAATACCTAGGTGTCTGGCTAGACTATAAACTCTCCTTCCAGACTCATATTAAACATCTCCAATCCAAAACCAAATCTATAATCTATTTCGCAACAAAGCCTCCTTCACTAACGCCGCCAAATTTACCCTAGTAAAACTGGCTATCATACCAATCCTCGACTTTAGCGATGTCATCTACAAAATAGCTTCCAATACTCTACTCAGCAAATTGGATGCAGTCTATCACAGTGCCATCCGTTTTGTTACCAAATCACCTTATACCACCCACCACTGCGACCTATATGCTCTAGACGGCTGGCCCTCGCTACATATTCGTCGCCAGACCCACTGGCTCCAGGTCATCTATAAGTCTATGCTAGGTAAAGCTCCGCCTTATCTCAGCTCACTGGTCACGTTAACAACACCCACCCGTAGCACACGTTGCAGCAGGTATATCTCACTGATCATCCCCAAAGCCAACACCTCATTTGGCCACCTTTCCTTCCAGTTCTCTGCTGCCAGTGACTGGAATGACTTGCAAAAATCACTGAAGCTGGAGACTTATATTTCCCTCACCAACTTTAAACATCAGCTATCTGAGCAGCTAACCGATTATTGTTTTTATTTACTTTTCTGCTCTTTTGCACACAAGTATCTCTACTTGCACATCATCATCTGCTCATTTATCACTCTAGTGTTAATCTGCTAAATTGTAATTCTTCGCTACTGTGGCCTATTTATTGCCTACCTCCTCATGCCTTTTGCACACACTGTATATAGACTTTCTTTTTTCTACTGTGTCATTTACTTGTTTATTGTGTTATTGGCTTGTTTATTGTTTATTCCATGTTATTCCATGTGTAACTCTGTGTTGTTGTCTTTGTCACACTGCTTTGCTTTATCTTGGCCAGGTCGCAGTTGTAAATGAAAACTTGTTCTCAACTGGTTAAATAAAGGTGAAATAAAAAATAAATAAAAAACTCTCTCGTCCTCTCCCTCCCCCTCTCCCCATCTTTCTCATCCTTTCCCTCCCCCTCTCCTCACCTCTCTCATCCTCTCCCTCCCCCTGCCTCGCTTCTCTCCTTCCCCTCTTCTCACCTCTCTATTTCTGGGGATGGAGCTGGGAATGGACCTGGGGATGGAGCTGGAGCTGGGAATGGAGCTGGGATTGGAGCTGGGGATGGAGCTGGGATTGGAGCTGGGAATGGAGCTGGGATTGGAGCTGGGGATGGAGCTGGGGCTGGAGCTGGGAATGGAGCTGGGATTGGAGCTGGGGTTGGAGCTGGAGCTGGGAATGGAGCTGGGATTGGAGCTGGGGATGGAGCTGGAGCTGGGAATGGAGCTGGGAATGGAGCTGGGATTGGAGCTGGGGATGGAGCTGGGGATGGAGCTGGGGATGGAGTTGGGGATGGACCTGGGGATGGAGGTGGGAATGGAGCTGGGGATGGAGCTGGGGATGGAGCTGGGGGGGGGGCTGGGGGGGGGCTGGGGATGGAGGTGGGAATGGAGCTGGGAATGGAGCTGGGATTGGAGCTGGGGATGGAGCTGGGGATGGACCTGGGGATGGAGCTGGGATTGGAGCTGGGGATGGAGCTGGGGATGGAGCTGGGGATGGAGCTGGGGATGGAGCTGGGGATGGAGCTGGGGTTGGAGCTGGGGGTGGAGCAAGGACACAAGCACACATACAGGGTGGAAAGCCTGTAATACACTGAACAAAAATATAAACATAACATGTAAAGTGTTGGTCCCATGTTTCATAAGCTGAAATAAAAGATCCCAGAAATGTTCCGTACGCAGAAAAAACACATTTGTTTACATCCCTGTTAGTGAGCATTTCTCCTTTGCCAAGATAATCCATCCACCTGACAGGTGTGGCATATCAAGAAGCTGATTAAACGCCATGATCATTACACAGGTGCACCTTGTGCTGGGGACAATAAAAGGCTACTTTAAAATGTGCAGTTTTGTCACACAGCCCAATGCCACAGATGACTCAAGTTTTTAGGGAGCGTGCAATTGACATGCTGACTGCAGGAATGTCCAACAGAGCTGTTGCCATATCATTTTATGTTAATTTCTCTACCGTAAGCCACCTCCAACATTTTAGAGAATTTGGCAGAATGTCCAGCCGGCCTCGGGACCGCAGACCTCGTGTATGGCGTGGTGTTTTGGTGAGTGGTTTGCTGATGTCAACGTTGTGAACAGAGTGCCCCATGGTGGGGTTATGGTATCGGCAGGCATAAGCTACGGACAACAAACACAATTGCATTTTATCAATGGCATTTTGAATGCACAGAGATACCGTGACGAGATCCTGAGGCCCGTTGTCCTGCCATTTATCCGCCGCCATCATCTCATGTTTCAGCATGATAATACACGGCCCCATGTCACAAGGATCTGTACACAATTCCTGGAAGCTGAAAATGTCCTAGTTTTTCCATGACCTGCATACTCACCAGACATGTCAACCATTGAGCATGTTTGGGGTGCTCTGGATCGACTTGTACGACAGCGTGTTCCAGTTTCCGCTAATATCCAGCAACTTCGCACAGCTATTGAAGAGGAGTGGGACAACATTCCACAGGCCACAATCAACAGCCTGATCAACTCTATGTGAAGGAGATGTGTTGCGCTGCATGAGGCAAATGGTGGTCACACCAGATACTGACTGGTTTTCTGATCCAACCCCTGACATTTTTTTAAGGTATCTGTGACCAACAGATGCATATCTGTTGTTTCCCCAGTCATGTGAAATCCATAGATTAGGACCTAATGAATTTATTTAAATTGGCTGATTTCGTTATATGAACTGTAAAAATCTTAGAAAGTATTGTATGTTCCGTTTCTATTTTTGTTCATTATAGATATGATACAGGGCTCAGTGTGTCACTACTCACTGACAGGCTGGAAAGACTAGTGATGACATTACCCTTAATAGTGAGTGACAAGAAGACTGGCGTTTATTACCCTTCACGACATCTCTGATCCATTGGCTAGACGTCTCTTTATAAGGTGACAGTTACATACTGGTCCTCAATAACATCTCACTGGATCATGTATTTATTGTACCCTTCTTGTACCTGGCAGTTTGACTGAGAACACATTTATGAGTCTAGTAAACAGCGTTCTGGGTTCCCACACTGAACTGAGGCTGTAGCTCAGCCTCCCCTCCACTCCTCACTGCTCTAGTCCTCCTCTCTTCCCCCTTACACTCTCCTGCCCCCTTCTCTCCACTCCACTCCCCTCCAAGAAGTAAGGATGGGGGAGGTACACAGAGAGAGCCAAGGGATAAAAATAGACACAGGGCTTTGGGTTGAGGGGTGCTGCTGTGTGAACACAAACACAAGTTGGATGAAGACCATGGGTTCCTATAAAACCTTTGAGGAGGGTTCTGGGCAGGGTGTGTGTTGTGTTTATGCTACAGAATTCCTGGCACGGCCAAACGTCATAGAACAGAGGAAAATGAGAGAGAGAATGAGAGAGAGAGAGAGAGAGAGAGAGAGAGAGAGAGAGAGAGAGAGAGAGAGAGAGAGAGAGAGAGAGAGAGAGAGAGAGAGAGAGAGACATTTGAGGAGGGCGATATCTGACCTGAGAGAGAGAGGCTTACGGCAAAACAAACTTGAAATACTTAAAGGTGCCACACATAGAATTTCTCCCCCGTGTGGAAGCTAGGTGAAATGCAACAGCACTAGGCTGCATTTAAAACAAATATACCCCCTCCCCTGCATTCCATTTCCCGTAACATGGCGGAGACTCGTGCTTAAGCTTTTTTCTTTCGGTTTTATTCAAACAGCTCTAAAAAACTTTTTTTAATTGAAAATATATTTCACAACAATTTAGATGGTACAGTGATTCCCTACACTGTTCAGTGCTTATTTTCTCACATAAACTGAAATTGATCGAACAGTGTATAATTGTTGTAACCAGGAAAGGACAGAGTGATTTCTGCATTGGCTGCTTGATTCGATTTCCACTAGATTACACAGCCACAGTCAAAACAGCTTATCCATTTTGACAACATAAAAAAGAAACGTCCCTTTTTCAGGACCCTGTCTTTCAAAGATAATTAGTAAAAATCCAAATAACTTCACAGATCTTCATTGTGAAGGGTTTAAACACTGTTTCCCATGCTTGGTCAATGAACCATAAACAATTAATGAACATGCACCTGTGGAACGGTTGTTAAGACACTAACAGCTTAAAAATGGTAGGCAATTAAGGTCACGGTTATGAAAACTTAGGACACTAAAGAGGCCTTTCTACTGACTCTGAAAACACCAAAAGAAAGATGCCCAGGGTCCCTGCTCATCTGCTTGAACGTGCCTTAGGCATTCTGCAAGGAGGTATGAGGACTGCAGATGTGGCCAGGGCAATAAATTGCAATGTCCGTACTTTAAGACGCCTAATACAGCGCTACAGGGAGACAGGACAGACAGCTGATCGTCCTCGCAGTGGCAGACCATGTGTAACAACACCTGCACAGGATCGGTACTGCCGAACATCACACCTGCGGGACAGGTACAGAATAGCAACAACAACTGCCCGAGTTACACCAGGAACGCACAATCCCTCCATCAGTGCTCAGACTGTCCGCAATAGGCTGAGAGAGGCTGGACTGCAGGCTTATAGGCCTGTTGTAAGTCAGGTCCTCACCAGACATCACCGGCAACAACGTCGCCTATGGGCATAAACCCACCGTCACTGGACCAGACAGGACTGGCAAAAAGTGCTCTTCACTGACGAGTTGCGGTTTTGTCTCACCAGGGGTGATTCGCGTTTATCGGATTCGCGTTTATCGTCAAAGGAATGAGCGTTACACCGAGGCCTGTACTCTGGAGCGGGATCGATTTGGAGGTGGAGGGTCTGTCATGGTCTGGGGCGGTGTGTCACAGCATCATCGGACTGAGCTTGTTGTCATTGCAGGCAATCTCAACGCTGTGCGTTACAGGGAAGACATCCTTCTCCCTCATGTGGTACCCTTCCTGCAGGTTCATCCTGACATGACCCTCCAGCATGACAATGCCACCAGCCATACTGCTCGGTCTGTGCGTGATTTCCTGCAAGACAGGATTGTCAGTGTTCTGCCATGGCCTGCAAAGTGCCCGGATCTCAATCCCATTGAGCACGTCTGGGACCTGTTGGATCAGAGGGTGAGGGCTAGGACCATTCCCCCCAGAAATGTCTGGGAACTTGCAGGTGCCTTGGTGGAAGAGTGGTTTAACATCTCACAGCAAGAACTGGCAAATCTGGTGCAGTCCATGAGGAGGAGATGCACTGCAGTACTTAATGCAGCTGGTGGCCACACAAGATACTGACTGTTACTTTTGATTTTGACCCCCCCTTTGTTCAGGGACACATTATTCAATTTCTATTAGTCACATGTCTGTGGAACTTGTTCAGTTTATGTCTCAGTCGTTGAATCTTGTCATGTTCATAAAAATATTTGCACATGTTAAGTTTGCTGAAAATGAACGCAGTTGACAGTGAGACATTTCTTTTTTTGCTGAGTTTATTATGGACATTTTCTGAAATTATAAAGCAAGAATTCTAGAAAATCCAATGTGTAGCACCTTTAAGAGTATTTGGAGGTCTGCTGAAAGTATTTGATATCTGTATCTGACCTGGGTCTGGTGATATCTGTATCTGACCTGGGTCTGGTGATATCTGTATCTGACCTGGGTCTGGTGATATCTGTATCTGACCTGGGTCTGGTGATATCTGTATCTGATCTGGGTCTGGTGATATCTGTATCTGACCTGGGTCTGGTGATATCTGTATCTGACCTGGGTCTGATGATATCTGTATCTGATCTGGGTCTGGTGATATCTGTATCTGACCTGGGTCTGGTGATATCTGTATCTGACCTGGGTCTGGTGATATCTGTATCTGACCTGGGTCTGGTGATATCTGTATCTGATCTGGGTCTGGTGATATCTGTATCTGATCTGTGTCTGGTGATATATGTATCAGACCTGGGTCTGGTGATATCTGTATCTGATCTGACCTGGGTCTGGTGATATCTGTATCTGACCTGGGTCTGATGATATCTGTATCTGACCTGGGTCTGATGATATCTTTACTGATCTGGGTCTGGTGATATCTGTATCTGATCTGGGTCTGGTGATATCTGTATCTGATCTTTGTCTGGTGATATCTGTATCTGATCTGGGTCTGGTGATATCTGTATCTGATCTGGGTCTGGTGATATCTGTATCTGACCTGGGTCTGGTGATAGCTGTATCTGACCTGGGTCTGGTGATATCTGTATCTGACCTTGGTCTGGTGATATCTGTATCTGACCTTGGTCTGGTGATATCTGTATCTGACCTGGATCTGGTGATATCTGTATCTGACCTGGGTCTGATGATATCTGTATCTGACCCTGGGTCTGGTGATATCTGTATCTGATCTTTGTCTGGTGATATCTGTATCTGATCTGGGTCTGGTGATATCTGTATCTGACCTGGGTCTGGTGATAGCTGTATCTGACCTGGGTCTGGTGATATCTGTATCTGACCTTGGTCTGGTGATATCTGTATCTGACCTGGGTCTGGTGATATCTGTATCTGACCTGGGTCTGGTGATATCTGTATCTGATCTGGGTCTGGTGATATCTGTATCTGACCTGGGTCTGGTGATATCTGTATCTGACCTTGGTCTGGTGATATCTGTATCTGATCTGGGTCTGGTTATATCTGTATCTGACCTGGGTCTGATGATATCTGTATCTGATCTGTGTCTGATGATATCTGTATCAGACCTGGGTCTGGTGATATCTGTATCTGACCTGGGTCTGATTATATCTGTATCTGACCTGGGTCTGATGATATCTGTATCTGACCTGGGTCTGATGATATCTGTATCTGACCTGGGTCTGATGATATCTGTATCTGATCTGGGTCTGGTGATATCTGTATCTGATCTGGGTCTGGTGATATCTGTATCTGATCTGGGTCTGGTGATATCTGTATCTGATCTGGGTCTGGTGATATCTGTATCTGACCTGGGTCTGGTGATAGCTGTATCTGACCTGGGTCTGGTGATATCTGTATCTGACCTTGGTCTGGTGATATCTGTATCTGACCTTGGTCTGGTGATATCTGTATCTGATCTGGGTCTGGTGATATCTGTATCTGATCTGGGTCTGGTGATATCTGTATCTGACCTGGGTCTGGTGATATCTGTATATGACCTGGGTCTGGTGATATCTGTATCTGACCTTGGTCTGGTAATAACTGTGTCTGACCTGGGTATGGTAATATCTGTGTCTGACCTGGGTCTGATGATATCTGTATCTGACCTTGGTCTGGTGATATCTGTATCTGACCTGGGTCTGGTGTGAGTCTGACCTGGGTCTGGTGTGAGTCTGACCTGGGTCTGGTGATATCTGTATCTGACCTGGGTCTGGTGTGAGTCTGACCCTGGGTCTGGTGATATCTGTATCTGATCTGGGTCTGGTGATATCTGTATCTGATCTTTGTCTGGTGATATCTGTATCTGATCTGGGTCTGGTGATATCTGTATCTGACCTGGGTCTGGTGATAGCTGTATCTGACCTGGGTCTGGTGATATCTGTATCTGACCTTGGTCTGGTGATATCTGTATCTGACCTGGGTCTGGTGATATCTGTATCTGACCTGGGTCTGGTGATATCTGTATCTGATCTGGGTCTGGTGATATCTGTATCTGACCTGGGTCTGGTGATATCTGTATCTGACCTTGGTCTGGTGATATCTGTATCTGATCTGGGTCTGGTTATATCTGTATCTGACCTGGGTCTGATGATATCTGTATCTGATCTGTGTCTGATGATATCTGTATCAGACCTGGGTCTGGTGATATCTGTATCTGAACAGGGTCTGATGATATCTGTATCTGACCTGGGTCTGATGATATCTGTATCTGACCTGGGTCTGATGATATCTGTATCTGATCTGGGTCTGGTGATATCTGTATCTGATCTGGGTCTGGTGATATCTGTATCTGATCTTTGTCTGGTGATATCTGTATCTGATCTGGGTCTGGTGATATCTGTATCTGATCTGGGTCTGGTGATATCTGTATCTGACCTGGGTCTGGTGATAGCTGTATCTGACCTGGGTCTGGTTATATCTGTATCTGACCTTGGTCTGGTGATATCTGTATCTGACCTTGGTCTGGTGATATCTGTATCTGATCTGGGTCTGGTGATATCTGTATCTGATCTGGGTCTGGTGATATCTGTATCTGACCTGGGTCTGGTGATATCTGTATCTGACCTGGGTCTGGTGATATCTGTATCTGACCTGGGTCTGATGATATCTGTATCTGACCTGGGTCTGATGATATCTGTATCTGACCTGGGTCTGATGATATCTGTTTCTGACCTGGGTCTGATGATATCTGTATCTGACCTGGGTCTGGTGATATCTGTATCTGATCTGGGTCTGGTGATATCTGTATCTGACCTGGGTCTGGTGATATCTGTATCTGACCTGGGTCTGATGATATCTGTATCTGATCTGGGTCTGGTGATATCTGTATCTGACCTGGGTCTGGTGATATCTGTATCTGACCTGGGTCTGGTGATATCTGTATCTGACCTGGGTCTGGTGATATCTGTATCTGATCTGGGTCTGGTGATATCTGTATCTGATCTGGGTCTGGTGATATCTGTATCTGACCTGGGTCTGGTGATATCTGTATCTGACCTGGGTCTGATGATATCTGTATCTGATCTGTGTCTGGTGATATATGTATCAGACCTGGGTCTGGTGATATCTGTATCTGATCTGGGTCTGGTGATATCTGTATCTGATCTGGGTCTGGTGATATCTGTATCTGATCTTTGTCTGGTGATATCTGTATCTGATCTGGGTCTGGTGATATCTGTATCTGACCTGGGTCTGGTGATAGCTGTATCTGACCTGGGTCTGGTGATATCTGTATCTGACCTTGGTCTGGTGATATCTGTATCTGATCTGGGTCTGGTTATATCTGTATCTGACCTGGGTCTGATGATATCTGTATCTGATCTGTGTCTGATGATATCTGTATCAGACCTGGGTCTGGTGATATCTGTATCTGACCTGGGTCTGATGATATCTGTATCTGACCTGGGTCTGATGATATCTGTATCTGACCTGGGTCTGATGATATCTTTACTGATCTGGGTCTGGTGATATCTGTATCTGATCTGGGTCTGGTGATATCTGTATCTGATCTTTGTCTGGTGATATCTGTATCTGATCTGGGTCTGGTGATATCTGTATCTGATCTGGGTCTGGTGATATCTGTATCTGACCTGGGTCTGGTGATAGCTGTATCTGACCTGGGTCTGGTGATATCTGTATCTGACCTTGGTCTGGTGATATCTGTATCTGACCTTGGTCTGGTGATATCTGTATCTGACCTGGGTCTGGTGATATCTGTATCTGACCTGGGTCTGATGATATCTGTATCTGACCCTGGGTCTGGTGATATCTGTATCTGATCTTTGTCTGGTGATATCTGTATCTGATCTGGGTCTGGTGATATCTGTATCTGACCTGGGTCTGGTGATAGCTGTATCTGACCTGGGTCTGGTGATAGCTGTATCTGACCTTGGTCTGGTGATATCTGTATCTGACCTGGGTCTGGTGATATCTGTATCTGACCTGGGTCTGGTGATATCTGTATCTGATCTGGGTCTGGTGATATCTGTATCTGACCTGGGTCTGGTGATATCTGTATCTGACCTTGGTCTGGTGATATCTGTTTCTGATCTGGGTCTGGTTATATCTGTATCTGACCTGGGTCTGATGATATCTGTATCTGATCTGTGTCTGATGATATCTGTATCAGACCTGGGTCTGGTGATATCTGTATCTGACCTGGGTCTGATTATATCTGTATCTGACCTGGGTCTGATGATATCTGTATCTGACCTGGGTCTGATGATATCTGTATCTGACCCAGGTCTGATGATATCTGTATCTGATCTGGGTCTGGTGATATCTGTATCTGATCTGGTTCTGGTGATATCTGTATCTGATCTGGGTCTGGTGATATCTGTATCTGATCTGGGTCTGGTGATATCTGTATCTGACCTGGGTCTGGTGATAGCTGTATCTGACCTGGGTCTGGTGACATCTGTATCTGACCTTGGTCTGGTGATATCTGTATCTGACCTTGGTCTGGTGATATCTGTATCTGATCTGGGTCTGGTGATATCTGTATCTGATCTGGGTCTGGTGATATCTGTATCTGACCTGGGTCTGGTGATATCTGTATCTGACCTGGGTCTGGTGATATCTGTATCTGACCTTGGTCTGGTAATAACTGTATCTGATCTGGGTCTGGTAATATCTGTGTCTGACCTGGGTATGGTAATATCTGTGTCTGACCTGGGTCTGATGATATCTGTATCTGACCTTGGTCTGGTGATATCTGTATCTGACCTGGGTCTGGTGTGAGTCTGACCTGGGTCTGGTGTGAGTCTGACCTGGGTCTGGTGATATCTGCATCTGACCTGGGTCTGGTGTGAGTCTGACCCTGGGTCTGGTGATATCTGTATCTGATCTGGGTCTGGTGATATCTGTATCTGATCTTTGTCTGGTGATATCTGTATCTGATCTGGGTCTGGTGATATCTGTATCTGACCTGGGTCTGGTGATAGCTGTATCTGACCTGGGTCTGGTGATATCTGTATCTGACCTTGGTCTGGTGATATCTGTATCTGACCTGGGTCTGGTGATATCTGTATCTGACCTGGGTCTGGTGATATCTGTATCTGATCTGGGTCTGGTGATATCTGTATCTGACCTGGGTCTGGTGATATCTGTATCTGACCTTGGTCTGGTGATATCTGTATCTGATCTGGGTCTGGTTATATCTGTATCTGACCTGGGTCTGATGATATCTGTATCTGATCTGTGTCTGATGATATCTGTATCAGACCTGGGTCTGGTGATATCTGTATCTGACCTGGGTCTGATGATATCTGTATCTGACCTGGGTCTGATGATATCTGTATCTGACCTGGGTCTGATGATAGCTGTATCTGATCTGGGTCTGGTGATATCTGTATCTGATCTGGGTCTGGTGATATCTGTATCTGATCTTTGTCTGGTGATATCTGTATCTGATCTGGGTCTGGTGATATCTGTATCTGATCTGGGTCTGGTGATAGCTGTATCTGACCTGGGTCTGGTTATATCTGTATCTGACCTTGGTCTGGTGATATCTGTATCTGACCTTGGTCTGGTGATATCTGTATCTGATCTGGGTCTGGTGATATCTGTATCTGATCTGGGTCTGGTGATATCTGTATCTGACCTGGGTCTGGTGATATCTGTATCTGACCTTGGTCTGGTGATATCTGTATCTGACCTTGGTCTGGTAATAACTGTATCTGATCTGGGTCTGGTAATATCTGTGTCTGACCTTGGTCTGGTAATATCTGTGTCTGACCTGGGTCTGATGATATCTGTGTCTGACCTGGGTCTGATGATATCTGTATCTGACCTTGGTCTGGTGATATCTGTATCTGACCTGGGTCTGGTGTGAGTCTGACCTGGGTCTGGTGTGAGTCTGACCTGGGTCTGGTGATATCTGTATCTGACCTGGGTCTGGTGTGAGTCTGACCCTGGGTCTGGTAATATCTGTATCTGACCTGGGTCTGGTGATATCTGTATCTGACCTGGGTCTGGTGTGAGTCTGACCCTGGGGAAAGAAAGAACAGCGGAGGGGAAGGATTGACGGAAAGGATGCGTGTGGGTGGTCATCTCTGGTTTTGTTATGGATGCCGGGTTGTGGCGGGGGTTTTATTTATAGCCATAATCCGGAACATTCAATCTATTTTGGGACTTTTAGACTCCTAGCACAGTGGGGTGCGACCTGGTCTTCATGCAATCCCTCTCGGACCCTGGCCATCCGCATGGATGTGGCTTCCAACCCCAGCCCCAGAGATGATGATGATTGCTCTGTTTTGCCGTTCCAGCCAGCATGGTCATACCTGTGGTTTGGATGGAAGTTGAAGCAATTAGTGAACTGAGGTTGAGTGTTTATGGTGTGAAAACCAGCCATGGAACTAAACCGGTCTTTGTTAACTGGGGGGGGTTCCATGAAGAACCCTTTCTACAGAGGGTTCTACGTGGAACCAAAAAGGGTTCTACCTGGAACCATAAAGGGTTATTCTATGGGGACAGTCGAAGAACCCTATTGGAACACTTTTTTCTAAGAGTGTATGTTGGAGAGCGATATCCTGGGAAAGGGAGGGGGACTGTGTCAGGGGGGATGTGGCTGTGTATAGAGAGGAAGCAGTAGACATGCACAGTGGTGGGAAATATGTGGTAATTATTGTCTTCACTACCGACCATCTGTCATCTGCAGCCTCCCAGCTATTTACTGCCCCTGCATTCCTTAGACTGCTGGGACCCCACGGTGTGTGTGTGGGAGTGTGCATGTGTCTGTGTGGTGGATTGAACGGAACGCTGTGGTTGTGTCTGTGTGGTGGATGGGATGAGGTTGTGTGTTGAGGAGAGGTGAAGAGAGGAGAAGAGAAGAGGAGAGCAGAAGAGAGAAGAGAGGAGAAAAGATGAGACGAGAGGAGAGGAGAATACCATCTATGTAGGAGAGAAGGCATGACTGTCTTTCTCTCCATCTCATGGTTCACATAGTCTCTGTTGTCTATTGTTCCTTTGTGGCGTTATTTACATAGTTCAGAGACGCAGCTATTCATTGTATAAACAAATATAACTTTCTGTGTTTACGTGTTGTGAGTATGTTGGAGTTCAATGTTCTGGTTGTAATGATGTGTTAACGATTGGATGAATTAAACACTTTTGAACTTTGGACCAGATCAGGGGTGGAATTGGACCAGAAATCGGCCCTGGCATTTCTAACACACTGCCCAAATCTTCCCCTGAGGCCCTCATTATTAGGCAAACAATGGTCATTTTATGCAAAATCGCCATTTTGGACTGGCCCACTTGGTTACAGTTGGTCCAGCCCATCTGGCATTTACCAGAATTGCCCTACAACCAGTCCGTCCCTGGACCAGACTGAAGAACAGGCCTCTGTGAGGTGGGCAGGCTGCTGCATCTGCTGTTCTCAAAATAGTGTCTTCATGGCAACATAAGTTATATAATCTTACGTCATAAATCATCATGTCCTTGAGATACACAACATAAGAGAAAGGAAAAGTATTTGGAAAGTATTCAGACCCCTTGACATTTTCCACATTTTGTTACGTTACAGCCTTATTCTAAAATTGATTAAATAGTTTTTTCCCCCCCTCATCAATCCACACACAATGCCCCATAATGACAAAGTAAAAGCAGGTTTTTAGAAATGTTTGCAAATGTATTAAATATAAAACTGAAATATCACATTTACATAATTATTCAGACACTTTACTCAGTACTTTGTTGAAGCCCCTTTGGCAGCGATTACAGCCTTGAGTCTTCTTATGTATGACGCTACAAGCTTGGCACACCTGAATTTGGGAGTTTCTCCCATTCTTCTCTGCAGATCCTCTCAAGCTCTGTCAGGTTGGATGGGGAGCGTCGCTGCACAGCTATTTTCAGGTATCTCCAGAGATGTTCGATCGGGTTCAAGTCCGGGCTCTGGCTGGGCCACTCAAGGACATTCAGAGACCTGTCCCAAAGCCAATCCTGTGTTGTCTTGGCTGTGTGCTTAGGGTCGTTGTCTTGTTGGAAGGTGAATCTTCACCTTCAGTCTGATGTCCTGAGCGCTCTGGAGCAGGATTTCATTAAGGATATCTCTGTACTTTGATCCGTTCATCTTTCCCTTGATCCTGACTAGTCTCCCAGTCCCTACAGCTTAAAATGCTTGATGGCACAGCATGATGCTGCCACCACCATGCTTCACTGTAGGGATGGTGCAAGGTTTCCTCCAGATGTGATGCTTGTCATTCAGGCCAAGGAGTTCAATCTTGGTTTCATCAGACCAGAGAATCTTGTTTCTCATGGTCTGAGAGTTCTTTAGGTGCCTTTTGGCAAACTCCAAGTGGGCTGTCATGTGCCTTTTACTGAGGAGTGGCATCCATCTAGCCACTCTACCATAAAGGCCTGATTGGTGTAGTGCTGCAGAGATGGTTCTCCCATCTCCACAGAGGAACTCTGGAGCTCTTTCAGAGTGACCATAGGGTTCTTGGTCACCTCCCAGACCAAGGCACTTCTCCCCCGAATGCTCAGTTTGGCCGGGCGGCCAGCTCCTCCGTTTAAGAATGATGGAGGCCACTATGTTCTTGGGGACCTTCAATGCTGCAGAAAGAAGCTCTATGGACAAGTCCTTCGACCTAATGGCTTGGTTTTTGCTCTGACATGCACTGTCAACTGTGGGACCTTATAAAGACAGGTGTGTGCCTTTCCAAATCATGTCCAATCAATTGAATTTACCACAGGTGGACTCCAATTAAGTTGTAGAAACATCTCAAGGATGATCAATGGAAACAGGATGCACCTGAGCTCAAGTTCGAGTCTCATAGCAAAGGGTCTGAATGCTTATGTAAATAAGGTATTTCTGTTTTTTATTTTTAATACATTTTTCAAAAAATCTAAAAACCTGTTTTCTCTTTGTCATTATTGGGTATTCTGTGTAGATTGATGAGGGGGAAAAACTATGTAATACATTTTAGAATAAGGCTGCAACATAAGAAAATGTGGATAAAGTCAAGGGGTCTGAATACTTTCCGATTGCACTGTGCCTTTGGAAAGTATTCAGACCCCTTGAATTTTGCCATATTTTGTTATGTTACAGCCTTATTCTAAAAGGGATTAAATAAAACCATTTCCTCAGCAATCTACGTAATCGGTCATGTATTGTAGTTTCATCTCTCTGTTCTCCTCTAAATCATCATTAGTTCCTTTCGCCTAATCATCATGAAATTAGATTGTCTCATATCTCATATGTTCTGTGAGAAAGTTTTATGTCTACTCTGTTCTTCACAGAGACAGACAGACACAGACAGACACACAGATACACACACGCAGACACACAGACAGAGACAGATGTGGCCTGCCATAATATACAGTCTCTGAGACATATTTTATAGAGCTGTAAAAAATACTTTCACTGAGCGACACATTAAACACATACACCCACCACTCAGTCACTCAAAGAGCTGGTGTGTGTGTGCATTTGTGTATGTATGTGTGTGTGCTAGTAAAATCCCAGTCATCTTGTGCCTGAGTGTTGATTTTATTGCAACCCCAGTCCATAAACTACCAGCTCTCACAGTCTCACGTCAGAACTAGACATTCATCCATGTTTCTCAAACTTGAAATGTCAAAGTTGTTCCAAATGTCAAATTTAAAAGTGTTTAATGATAAGTTTAGGCATTAACTACTAATTAAGTTTTGGGTTAAGGTTTGAGATAGGGTTAAAACAAAAACATCAAAAAACCAGAGCAAAACCGAAATCTACTTAAAGGTAACAGATGATTGATGTGTTCCTCGCCGGCCAGTCACTACATTCTAGCTGGCCAACCCTGCTACTTCGTGCATGTCCGTGTTGGGGTGATTATGTGTCCTATAGGTTTGGCAGGTTTTGCTTCTATACAACGCACTGCAGTGGACCTTGTGTGGTTTTATTGACACGTGTGTGTTTGTGAGTGAACTTGTTTAATTTGTTGTTAAGCACCACATATGGTCTTTAAGTATCACTTTTCTTCTATGCAGTATTCCTAGAATAACAGATCCCTAGAAAGCAGTCTTCATTTGCTGGAAATTATCTGAAAGTGCAACAAGAAGTGCTTGCTAGGTAAAGCCTGAGAAGGGACAATATCTACTTGGAAAGCGAGTCACTAGGTATTTAAAGGGGCAATCTGCAGTTGCTACATTCATTTATGGAATTATAAATTAATGATATGTACTCTTTTGATTTTTGACGAATATCTCATAAATGCCTCATGAGCTTAGTTCAGCTGTCGTACCACATCAGAACCCAAAAGATCTTGCCTATGCCGTTCTGTACCATCATTCATTCATATATCTTTATGTACATATTCTTTATCCCTTTACACTTGTGTGTATAAGGTAGTAGTTGTGGAATTGTTAGGTTAGATTACTTGTTGGTTATTACTGCATTGTCGGAACTAGAAGCACAAGCATTTCACTACACTCGCATTAACATCTGCTAACCATGTGTATGTGACAAATAAAATTTGATTTGATTTGATTTGAAATATAAGCTTGTTTTACTCCATTGTTTGTAAACAAAGTAAATGTAAAGAAACAGTGTATAGCATCAAAACATTGTTCTATGAATCTGAGAGTAGTTACATTTTTTCCAGCCCAATCCCTCAGCTTTTTACCGAAATAGTGGCAGGGACAATGCTTTAATAATGCAGACTTCCCTTTTAAAGCACCACAATGTTAAACATATGAGACAGATAGGGAGATGGAGAGAGAGAGAGAGAGAAATAGATAGAATGAGAGAGAGAGAGAGAGAGAGAGAGAGAGAGAGAGAGAGAGAGAGAGAGAGAGAGAGAGAGAGAGAGAGAGAGAGAGAGAGAGAGAGAGAGAGAAATAGATGGAAAGAGAGAGAGAGAGAGAGAGAGAGAGAGAGAGAGAGAGAGAGAGAGAGAGAGAGAGAGAGAGAGAGAGTTGGAGAGAGTTGGAGAGAGAGAGAGTTGGAGAGAGTTGGAGAGAGTTGGAGAGAGAGAGGGTTGGAAAGAGTTGGAGAGAGTTGGAGAGAGAGAGGGTTAGATGGGTTAGAGAGAAATAGATGGAATGAGAGAGAGAGAGAAATAGATGGAATGAGAGAGAGAGAGAAATAGATGGAATGAGAGAGAGAGAAATAGATGGAATGAGAGAGAGAGAGAAATAGATGGAATGAGAGAGAGAGAGAGAGAGAGAGGGAGAGGGAGAGGGAGAGGGAGAGAGAGAGAGAGAGAGAGAGAGAGAGACAGAGAGAGAGAGAGAGAGAGGGAGAGACAGAGAGAGACAGAGAGAGAGGGAGAGACAGAGAGAGAGAGAGAGAGAGAGAGAGAGAGACAGAGAGAGAGAGAGAGAGAGAGAGAGAGAGAGAGAGAGAGAGAGAGAGAGAGAGAGAGAGAGAGAGAAAAAGAGAGATATGGGGAGACATGGTAGCAAGGATGTTGTTCACGGAGCAGAGATGAATGATCGTGAGAGAGAGAGAGCCTGCGTGTGTTTGCGTGTGTGTGTGCATGTGTGAGTGCATGCGTCACCTTCTGACAAATCGTTTGGAATGTGACTGGTCTCTCACCTAACCGGGCCACTCAACACTAAACTGCCAACCTCTAGCCCCCTCGTGTACACACACACCACATACACACACACACACCACATACACATACACACACACCACACGAACACTTCCATCCACCCAACGCAGACATCTGGCTTCAGACAACTCTGACAATGTACAAACGTTGTCATTTTTATATGCAGGCCCAAAACATTACACAAAATGCAGGTATTTTGGTAAATTGTTGTATTATTTTTAACACTGTAATTAGCCTTAATTGTAAGCCGGCTTGTGAGGTAAAGAAGGCTGAGACATTCCACTGGTTATTATGGTTTCAGCAGGCCTGGTGTGGGATTTCAGAAGCTATGCCTATGTCACAACATAGGCACACTGAATCACTCATCAAAATACAGACACACACACACACTTAATGGAGACGTTCTTTTGTGTGAATTAGGTAGTTGTTGTAGAATTGTTAGATTACTTGTTGATATTGCTGCACTGCCTGAACTAGAAGCACAAGCATTTCGCTACACTCGCAATAACATCTGCTAACCACGTGTATGTGACCAATAAATTAGATTTGATTTGATTCTGGCCAGTTGGGCAGAGAAGGAGAGAATCTGGCCACCCCTGTCATTCCTTCCTCAATGGAACGTTCCATGTGTTCCATGTGCGCTAACCCCCAACATTACCCTGCCTTGTGATGGATAGTGGAAAATTAGGACTGGGTGAACATACCTCCACTGACTGGTTCAATATACCTCCACTGACTGGGTCAATATACCTCCACTGACTGGGTCAATATACCTCCACTGACTGGTTCAATATACCTCCACTGACTGGGTCAATATACCTCCACTGACTGGGTCAATATACCTCCACTGACTGGGTCAATATACCTCCACTGACTGGGTCAATATACCTCCACTGACTGGGTCAATATACCTCCACTGACTCGGTCAATATACCTCCACTGACTGGGTCAATATACCTCCACTGACTGGGTCAATATACCTCCACTGACTGGGTCAATATACCTCCACTGACGGAGTCAATATACCTCCACTGACTGGGTCAATATACCTCCACTGACTGGGTCAATATACCTCCACTGACGGGGTCAATATACCTCCACTGACTGGGTCAATATACCTCCACTGACAGAGTCAATATACCTCCACTGACTGGGTAAATATACCTCCACTGACTGGGTCAATATACCTCCACTGACTGGGTCAATATACCTCCACTGACTGGGTCAATATACCTCCACTGACGGAGTCAATATACCTCCACTGACGGGGTCAATATACCTCCACTGAAGGGGTCAATATACCTCCACTGACGGAGTCAATATACCTCCACTGACTGGGTCAATATACCTCCACTGACTGGGTCAATATACCTCCACTGACTGAGTCAATATACCTCCACTGACGGGGTCAATATACCTCCACTGACGGAGTCAATATACCTCCACTGACTGGGTCAATATACCTCCACTGACTGGGTCAATATACCTCCACTGACTGGGTCAATATACCTCCACTGACTGGGTCAATATACCTCCACTGACTGGGTCAATATACCTCCACTGACGGAGTCAATATACCTCCACTGACGGGGTCAATATACCTCCACTGACGGAGTCAATATACCTCCACTGACGGAGTCAATATACCTCCACTGACTGGGTCAATATACCTCCACTGACGGAGTCAATATACCTCCACTGACTGGGTCAATATACCTCCACTGACTGGGTCAATATACCTCCACTGACTGGGTCAATATACCTCCACTGACTGGTTCAATATACCTCCACTGACTGGGTCAATATACCTCCACTGATTGGTTCAATATACCTCCACTGACTGGGTCAATATACCTCCACTGACGTAGTCAATATACACTGTACAGTGCATTCGGAAGGTATTCAGACCCCTTGAGTTTTTCCACATTTTTTATGTTACAGGCTTATTCTAAAATGTTTTAAATTAATGTTTTTCCTCATCAATCGACACACAATACCCCATAATGACAAAGTGAAAACAGGTTTTTACATTTTATCAAATGTATAATTTTTTTTTTTTTTAAATATACCTTTGCATAAGCATTCAGACCCTTTACTATGAGACTCCAAATTGAGCTCAGGAGCATCCTGTTTCCATTGATCATCCTTGAGATGTTTCTATAACTTGATTGGAGTCCACCTGTGGTAAATTCAATTGATTGCACATGATTTGGAAAGGCACACACCTGTCTATATAAGGTCCCACAGTTGTCAGAGTAAAAACCAAGCCATGAGGTCAAAGGAATTGTCCGTAGAGCTCTGAGACAGGATTGTTTCAAGGCACAGATCTGGGGAAGAATACCAAAGCATTTCTGCAGCATTGAAAGTCCCCAAGAACACAGTGGCCTCCATCATTCTTAAATGTAAGAAGTTTGGGACCACAAAGACTCTTCCTAGAGCTGGCCACCCGGCCAAACTGAGCAATCGGGGGAGAAGGGCCTTGGTCAGAGAGGTGACCAAGATCCCGATGGCCACTCTGACAGAGTTCCAGAGTTCTTCTGTGGAGATGGGAAAACATTCCAGAAGGACAACCATCTCTGCAGCACTCCATCAATCAAGCCACTCCTCAGTAAAAGGGACATGACAGCCCACTTGGAGTTTGCCAAAAGGCACCTAAAGGACTCTCAGACCATGAGGAACAAGATTCTCTGGTCTGATGAAACCACAATTGAAATCTTTGGCCTGAATGCCAAGCGTGACATCTGGAGGAAACCTTGCACCATCCCTACAGTGAAGCATGGTGGTAGCAGCATCATGTTTTGGGGATGTTTCTCAGCGGCAGGGACTGGGAGACTAGTCAGGATCGAGGGAATGATGAACGGAGCAAAGTACAGAGAGATCCTTGATGAAAACCTGCTCCAGAGCACTCAGGACCTCGACAGGGGGGAAGGTTCACATACCAACAGGACAACGACCCTAAGCAGACAGGCAAGACAACACAGGAGTGGCTTTGGACAAGTCTCTGAATGTCCTTGAGTGGCCCAGCCAGAGTCCGGGACTTGAACTCGATCGAACACCTCTGGAGAGTCCTGAAAATAGCTGTGCAAACCAAATCAAATCAAAGTTGATTTGTCACGTGCGCTAAATTCAACAGGTGTAGACCTTACAGTGAACAATGCAAATAGTCCGGGTGTCCATTGAGTACCTGTTCAGGAGTATTTTGGCTTGGGGGTAAAAACTGTTGAGAAGCCTTTTTGTCCTAGACTTGGCACTCCGCTACCGCTTGCCATGCAGTGGTAGAGAGAACAGTCTATGACTGGGGTGGCTGGGGTCTTTGACAATTTTTAGGGCCTTCCTTTGACACTGCCTGGTGTAGAGTTCCTGGATGGCAGGCAGCTTAGCCCCAGTGATGTACTGGGCCGTACGGGCTACCCTCTGTAGTGCCTTGCGGTCAGAGGCCGAGCAATTGCCATACCAGGCAGTGATGCAACCAGTCAGGATGCGCTCGATGGTGCAGTTGTAGAACCTTTTGAGGATCTCAGGACCCATGCCAAATCTTTTTAGTTTCAGCGACACTACCCATCTAACCTGACAGAGCTTGAGAGGATCTGCAGAGAAGAATGGGATAAGCTTGTAGGGTCATACACAAGAAGACTCAAGGCTGTAATTGCTGCCAAAGGTGCTTCAACAAAGGACTGAGTAAAGGGTTTGAATATTTATGTAAATGTGATATTTCAGTTTTTTATTTGTATTGCCTTTGGTAATATGTAAAAAAAAAAAAAAAAAAATGTTTTGCTTTGTCATTGTGGAGTATTGTGTTTAGATTGATAAGAAAACAATCTAATACATTTTAGAATAAGGCTGTAACATAACAAAATGTGGAAAAAGTCAAGGGGTCTGAATACTTTCCGAATGCACTGTATATGCAACAGTATGTGGACTTCAAATGAGTGGATTCGGCTATTTCAGCCACATCCGTTGCTGACAGGTGTATAAAATTGAGCACACAGCCATGCAATCTCCATAGACAAACATTGTCAGTAGAATGGCCTTACTGAAGAGCTTAGTGACTTTCAACATTGCACCAACATAGGATGCCACCTTTCCAACAAGTGAGTTCATAAAATTTCTGCCCTGCTAGAGCTGCCTCGGTCAACTGTAAGCGCTGTTATTTTGAAGTGGAAACGTCTAGGAGCAACAATGGCTCAGCCATGAAGTGGTAGGCCACACAAGTTCACAGAACGAGACCACCGATTGCTGAAGCACGTAGAGCGTACAAATTGTCTGTCCCTCGGTTGCAACACTCACTACCGAGTTCCAAACTGCCTCTGGAACCAACGTCAGCACAGAAACTGTTCGTTTGGAACTTCATGAAATGGGTTTCCATGGCCGAGCAGCCACACACAAGCCTAAGATCACCATGCGCAATGTCAAGCATCGGGTGGAGTGGTGTAAAGCCCGCCGCTATTGGACTCTGGAGCAGTGGAAACACATTCTCTGGAGTGATGAATCATGCTTCACCATCTGGCAGTCCGACGAATAAATCTGGGTTTGGCGGATTCTGGGAGAATGCTACCTGCTCCAACGCATAGTGCCAACTGTACATTTTGGTGGAGGAGTAATAATGGTCTGGGGCTGTTTTTCATGGTTCGGGCTAGGCCCCTTTGTTCCAGTGAAGGGAAATCTTAACGCTACAGCGTACAGTGACATTCTAGATGATTCTGTGCTTCCCAACTTTGTGGCAACAGTTTATGGAAGGCCCTTTTCTGTTTCAGCATGGCAATGCCCCCATGCACAAAGCAAGGTCCATACAGAAATGGTTTGTCGAGATCGGTGTGGCAGAACTTGACTGGCCTGCACAGAGCCTTACCTCAACCCCATCGAACACCTTTGGGATGAATTGGAATGCCGACTGGAGGCTGTTAGGAGGTGGTGGTGGAGGTGGTGGGGTAGGAAGTGGTGGTGGAGATGGTAGTGGTGGTGGGGTAGGAAGTGGTGGTGGAGATGGTAGTGGTGGTGGGGTAGGAGTTGGTGGTGGGGTAGGAGGTGGTGGTGGTGGAGGTGGTAATGGTGGTGGGGTAGGAGATGGTGGTGGTGGAGGTGGTAGTGGTGGTGGGGTAGGAGATGGTGGTGGTGGAGGTGGTAGTGGTGGTGGGGTAGGAGATGGTGGTGGTGGAGGTGGTAGTGGTGGTGGGGTTGGAGGTGGTGGTGGTGGAGGTGATAGTGGTGGTGGGGTAGGAGGTGTTGGTGGTGGAGGTGGTAGTGGTAGTGGTGGTGGGGTAGGAGGTGGTGGTGGAGATGGTAGTGGTGGTGGGGTAGGAGTTGAGTTGGTGGTGGGGTAGGAGTTGATGGTGGGGTAGGAGATGGTGGTGGGGTCGGAGGTGGTGGTGGTGGGTAAGGAGGTGGTAGTGGTGGAGGTGGTGGTGGTGTAGGAGGTGGTGGTGGTGGTGGAGGTGGTGGTGGTGTAGGAGGTTAGGGAAGTAGGAGGTTAGGGAGGTAGGAGTGGTTGATATAACCTTTTTCGCCTCCACTTAATTCCAGAACCCTGAGCCAGCCAGTCTATAGCATGCTGTTCTCCCCCTCACTGCGGCCGACTGTGGCACAGTGCCAGTGTTGTGTTTGGCCAGATGCAGGGAGTGTCGCACAGCTGGCAGGACACACACATATGCACATGCACACATAATAACATGCACACACACTGCTCTGAGAGGGCCAAGCCTGTCACACAGGCGTAATGATTTAGGACCCAAATGAGGTTTTACACTGGGCCCTGCTTGTTCCAGTCGCTTCATGGATCATTTACAGGCTACTATACCCACTTCTACTGGGGCTACAGGTGGCTAATGGTGACACATACAATCACACACACACACACACAAACGTGTACTCGCACACACACACACACCCACACACAGTCTGTGGTAATACTATCACTCTCCTAGCAGACAGAGTCGCTCAGTTGACTTTGAATGTGACTCAATAATGCAGTGAGTCTCAGAGCTGTCTTCTTTGAGAAGACCCAGGTTGAGACAGTTAACTACTATAGCTACCTGCAGAGAAACTGAATCCCACCCAGAATCAACCCCCAGTCCCTAAAACCAAGCCCATAGCTCCTAGTCCCTAGCCCATAGCTCCTAGTCCCTAGCCCTTAGCTCATAGCCCATAGCTCCTAGTCCCTAGCCCATAGCTCCTAGTCCCTAGCCCTGAGCTCATAGCCCATAGCTGCTAGCCCCTAGCCCTTAGCTCCTAGTCCCTAGCCCTTAGCTCATAGCCCTTAGCCCTTAGCCCATAGCTCCTAGTCCCTAGCCCTTAGCTCATAGCCCATAGCTCATAGCCCCTAGCCCATAGCTCCTAGTCCCTAGCCCTTAGCTCATAGCCCATAGCTGCTAGCCCCTAGCCCTTAGCTCCTAGCCCCAACCCGTAGCTCCTAGCCCCTAGCCCATACAGTGCCTTGCAAAAGTATTCATCCCCCTTGGCGTTTTTCCTATTTTGTTGCATTACAACCTGTAATTTAAATAGATTTTATTTGGATTTTATGTAATGGACATACACAAAATAGTCCAAATTGGTGAAGTGAAATGAAAATAATAACTTTTTCAAAAAATTAAAAAAAATGGAAAAGTGGTGCATGCATATGTATTCATCGCGTTTGCTATGAAGCCCCTAAATAAAGATCTGGTGCAACCAATTACCTTCAGAAGTCACATAATTAGTTCAATCTAAGTGTCACATGATCTGTCACATGATCTCAGTACATATACACCTGTTCTAAAAGACCCCAGAGTCTGCAACACCACTAAGCAAGGGGCACCACCAAGCAAGCGGCACCATGAAGACCAAGGAGCTCTCCAAACAGGTCAGGGACAAAGTTGTGGAGAAGTACAGTTCAGGGTTGGGTTATAATAAAATATTTGGAACTTTGAACATCCCACGGAGCACCATTAAATTCATTATTACATTATGTAAAGAATATGGCACCACAACAAACCTGCCAAGAGATGGCTGCCCACCAAAACTCATGGACCAGGCAAGGAGGGCATTAATCAGCGAGGCAACAAAGAGACCAAAGATAACCCTGAAGGAGCTGCAAAGCTCCACAGCGGGGATTGGAGTATCTGTCCATAGGACTTTAAGCCGTACACTCTACAGAGCTGGGCTTTACGGAAGAGTGGCCAGAAAAAGCCATTGCTTAAAGAAAAAAATAAGCAAACACATTTGGTGTTCGCCAAAAGACATGTGGGAGACTCCCCAAACATATGGAAGAAGGTACTCTGGTCAGTTGAGACTAAAATTGAGCTTTTTGGCCATCAAGGAAAAACGCTATGCCTGGTGCAAACCCAACACCTCTCATCACCCCGAGAACAACATCCCCACAGTGAAGCATGATGGTGGCAGCATCATGCTGTGGGGATGTTTTTCATCGACAGGGACTGGGAAACTGGTCAGAATTGAAGGAATGATGGATGGTGCTAAATACAGGGAAATTCTTGTGGGAAACCTGTTTCAGTCTTTCAGAGATTTGAGACTGGGATGGAGGTTCACCATCCAGCAGGACAATGACCCTAAGCATACTGCTAAAGCAACACTTGAGTGGTTTAAGGGGAAACATTTAAATGTCTTGGAATGGCCTAGTCAAAGCCCAGACCTCAGTCCAATTGAGAATCCAACTTGAAGGAGCTGGAGCAGTTTTGCCTTGAAGAATGGGTAAATATCCCAGTGGCTAGATGTGCCAAGCTTATAGAGACATAGCCAAGAGACTTGCAGCTGTAATTGCTGCCAAAGTTGGCTCTACAAAGTATTGACTTTGGGGGGGGGGGGGGGTTATGGATGCTCAAGTTTTCAGGTTTTTTGTTTTATTTCTTGTTCGTTTCACAATTAAAAATATATTATATCTTCAAAGTAGTAGGCATGTTGTGTAAATCAAATGATACAAACCCCCCAAACATATTTTAATTCCAGGTTGTAAGGCAACAAAATAGGAAAAATGCAGAGGGGGTTGAATACTTTTACACGCCACTGTAGCTCCTAGTCCCTAGCCCATATCCCCTAGCCCAGGTATTCCCAAACTGGCGTATGGGTACGCCAAATAAAAATGTGATTCACATTTTGTTTTAATTATTGCCAAAATTAGAATTGCTTTTTGAAAAAATAAATTCTTCACATTTTCAAACAGTACATTTATTTTTTCTGAAGGGGCTATGCATTTGGGTGAGTTTTTTTTCTCGCCTGAGTAGCCTCATTTCACAGCCAAAAAATTAATTAAACCATCTAGTGTTCAGTGAAATAATAACACAATTTCAAATACAGGTAGCCTAGTCAAATAATTAACATCCAATCACATTAACCGTTCCTCTCTGTGGGCAACCGTCACTTTTGCACTGACATTTAGAAACGAAACATGACAATTTGAAATTATGTACTTTCCTGTTGTCCTGGTTTCCGGTGGTTTGCAGAAGAGGATGTCTGCCTTAATTGACCCCCCATAAACGTAAGGGACATATACCAGGAGCTGTGCCAGGCCCGCCACGTCTGTCGACTCATCCAGCTGTAACGCATAGAATTCACTGGCTTGTATGCAAAGCAGTAATTGTTTCAAAACATCTCCTGCCATGTCACTGATGCGTCGTGAAACAGTGTTGCTTGATGAAGGCATTGTCTGTATAGTTTTTGGGCCTTTTCCCCCAGCATTGTCCCAGCCATATCCGTGGCAGCAGGAAGAATTAAGTCCTCCACAATAGTATGAGGCATGCCTGTCCTAGCCACTCAGTAGCTCACCATATAAGACGCTTCTAGCCTCTTCTTATTAATGGTATCTGTTGCTTTTATACGTCTTACTACTCGAAATTGTCTTAATTCTCGCTCAAAGACTCCTGTGGCTTATTTTTTCAAATTGCCATGTTTTGTTTCTAAATGTCTGTGCAAGAGTGAAGGTTTCATAGAGTTGTGAGAATACTTTTGCACATATAACACACTGTGGCTGAGGAAAGGCACTACTCCCAGTATAAGTGAACCCCAAATCAACGTAGTTCTCATCATATTTGCACCTCTTCGATGGTCCAACGTCCCTGTCTGTTGTTCGGTGCTTTCCCGGGTAAGGGGGCAGTAGCTCTTCGGCTGCATCAGATTCACAACTGTCAGTGTCCATGCTAGCTGGGCTAACAACAAATGTAGAATTACTGATGCTAGCATTGGATGTGCTCGTGGAAGCAGAACAACTTGTGTCATCGACAGGTGCAGGTGTAGTACTGCTGGTAGTAGCAGTACTACCAGTAGAGCTGGTATGTGTCTCTATGGACGCAGGCCTTACTTTTTTTTTAACCATTTATCAATTTTTGAGCAAATGGAATGAGCAGTAATTACGTTTGGCTACATACGGACCGTTGGAGGAATTCCCACGAGAGAGTAACAGTTAATGTGATTGGATGTTAATTATTTGACTAGGCTACCTGTATTTGACATTGTGTTGTTATTTCGCTGAACACTTGTTGGTTTAATTAATTATTTTTTTAAAAGCGAATCACATTTTTATTTGACGTAACCCCAACGGAATTGCGTGTACCCCCCTACCCCAGTTTGGGAATACCTGTGTTAGAGGTTTCATGATGCTTGTATCTAAACCAAAATAGATCGTTTTAAGATGTTCTATAGATCAGTTGGGGTCTCTATAAGCTACAATATGAGGTCCTAAACCTGGCATGAAACTGTAACCTTGTAGCTGTGGGCTAATATACTCAAAATGTTTGCCATGGGGTAAGTTGAGCCAATGGCCATGGGGTAAGTTGAGCCAATGTCTTTCTCTCTCCCTCTCCCCTGTAATCTCTTTTCCCCCTCTCCTTCTATCTCTACCTCTCTCCATCCCTCTTTTTCTGTCTCCCCTCGCTCTCCCTATCTTCCTGTCTCCATTTCTCTGCTCACTCTACCCCTAGTGAGAGATAAAGTTTACAGCACTAGGATTAAGATTGGCTCAACTAGCACAAATACCATTCAAGCAAAAACGTTTTGACAGCAGAAACCAAGATTCAGCAACAATTTGGTTTCTCTCCCTGTGTGCTGTCACTGGTGAGTTTTTAAACACTTTTCCAGTGCCCAGATCATAGTCTCTATTCAACTCAGAAGGCTTTGGCAGCAGGGAGATCGTTCAAGATTGACATTGAAATTGGACGTCTGTCCATGTCCTGGGGACATCGGGAAATGCCTTCAAAACCGAACACTAGGGGCAACAGTGAACGTTATTACCATTAAGTAGGCTTGGATTTTGCTACGGTGTTGTGGATGACTCTGGAACAGAAAGTTGCGTGTTTGATCCCAGTGGACCCTGTCCCAAACCTTAACCATCTGAAATGAGTAACTCATTTGAACCTTTATTAACTTTGAAATTTGACGTTTGGAGAAATGGAACCATACAGAGCAGGAAAAAGCAACAAAAACACTTCAACATTTGATGTTTGGAGAACGTACAGTGGCTTGCAAAAGTATTCAACCCCTTGGAATTTTTCCTATTTTGTTGCCATACAACCTGGAATTAAAATATACTTTTTGAGGGGTTTGTATAATTTGATTTATCATTTGAAGATGCAAAATATATATTTTTAATTGTGAAACAAACAAGAAATAAGACAAAATAAACTGAAAACTTGAGTGTGCATAACTATTTACCCCCCCCCCCCCCCCCCCCCAAAGTCAATACTTTGTAGAGCCACCTTTTGCAGCAATTACAGCCGCAAGTCTCTTGGGTATGTCTCTATAAGCTTGGCACATCTAGCCACTGAGATTTTTGCCTATTCTTCAAGGCAAAACTGCTCTAGCTCCTACAAGTTGGATGGGTTCCGCTGGTGTACAGCAATCTTTAAGTCATACCACAGATTCTCAATTGGACTGAGGTCTGGGCTTTGACTAGGCCATTCCAAGACATTTAAATGTTTCCCCTTAAACCACTCAAGTGTTTCTTTAGCAGTATGCTTAGGGTCATTGTCCTGCTGGGTGGTGAACCTCCATCCCAGTCTCAAATCTCTGGAAGACTGAAACAGGTTTCCCTCAAAAATTTCCTTGTATTTAGCACCATCCATCATTCCTTCAATTCTGACCAGTTTCCCAGTCCCTGTCGGTGAAAAACATCCCCACAGCATGATGCTGCCACCACCATGCTTCACTGTGGGGATGTTGTTCTCGGGGTGATGAGAGGTGTTGGGTTTGCACCAGGCATAGCGTTTTTCCTTGATGGCCAAAAAGCTAAATTTTGGTCTCAACTGACCAGAGTACCTTCTTCCATATGTTTGGGGAGTCTCCCACATGTCTTTTGTCGAACACCAAACGTGTTTGCTTATTTTTTTCTTTAACCTCTCTGGGATATGTGGGACGGTAGCGTCCCACCTGGCCAACATCCAGTGAAAATGCAGAGCGCCAAATTCAAATAAATTACTCTAAAAATTAAACTTTCATGAAATCACACATTCAATATGCCAAATTAAAGCTACACTTGTTGTGAATCCAGCCAACATGTCAGATTTAAAAAATCTGAATGGTTTGTCCTCAGGGTTTTGCCTGCCAAATAAATTCTGTTATAGTCACAGACATGATTCAAACAGTTTTAGAAACTTCAGAGTGTTTCTATCCAATACTAATAATAATATGCATATATTAGCATCTGGGACTGAGTAGGAGGCAGTTTACTCTGTGCACGCTTTTCATCCAAACGTGAAAATGCCCCCTATCCTAGAGAAGTTTTAAGCAATGGCTTTTTTCTGGCCATTCTTCGTGGACTATACGGCTTAAAGTGATCCAATGGACAGATACACCAATCTCCGCTGTGGAGCTTTGCATCTCCTTCAGGGTTATCTTTGGTATTTTGTTGCCTCTCTGATTAATGCCCTCCTTGCCTGGTCCGTGAGTTTTGGTGGGCGGCCCTCTCTTGGCAGGTTTGTTGTGATGCCATATTCTTTACATTTTTTAATAATGTCACGGCCGATGCTGGAGAAGTGGACCAAAGTGGAGCGTGGTGAGTGTACATATCCTTTATTTTGGAATGACGCCAACAAAACAACAAACAAAATAAACAACCGTGAAGCTTACAGTGATAAGTGCCACAAACAAAGTCAACTTCCCACACTGAAAGGAGGGAAAAGGGCTACCTAAGTATGGTTCCCAATCAGAGACAACGATAGACAGCTGTCCCTGATTGAGAACCATACCCTGCCAAAACATAGAAATAAAAAACATAGAATGCCCACCCCAAATCACACCCTGACCAAACCAAATAGAGACATAAAAAGGCTCTCTAAGGTCAGGGCGTGACAAATAATGGATTTAATGGTGCTCATTGGGATGTTCAAAGTTTCAGATATTTTTCTATAACCCAACCCTGATCAGTACTTCTCCACAACTTTGTCCCTGACCTGTTTGGAGAGCTCCTTGGTCTTCATGGTGCCCCTTGCTTGGTGGTGCCCCTTGCTTGGTGGTGTTGCAGACTCTGGGGCCTTTCAGAACAGGTGCATATATACTGAGATCATGTGACAGATCATGTGACACTTAGATTGCACACAAGTGGACTTTATTTAACTAATTATGTGACTTCTGAAGGTAATTGGTTGCACCAGATATTATTTAGGATCTTCATAGCAAAGGGAGTGAATACATATGCACGCATCACTTTTCCTTTTTTTATTTTTTAGATTTTTTTTAAACAAGTAATTTTTTTCATTTCACTTCACCAATTTGGACTATTTTGTGTATGTCCATTACATGAAATCCAAATAAAAATCTATTTAAATTACAGGTGGTAATGCAACAAAATAGGTAAAACGCCAAGGGTGGTGAATACTTTTGCAAGGCACTGTAGATGAACGTCTAATTCTGCAGTGAGACTGTGAGAGCTTGTTGTAGGGTAATGGTAAGATTGTAGCTCACCTGCTGCTGAAGAAATGTATGACTTTCCAAATCATTCTCCCTCCTCTGCCAGTCAGCGGGAGTCAGACACACTGTGAAATCAGACAATGTGTGTGTTTGGAACCAATTAATCCACCTCTTTGATCAAGACTCAAATGAAGACGAATCTGACTCTATTTTTATTTGTGTTTTTATTTAGCCAAGTCTTTATGGAGCTCAGATTTACTCTACCAGACATTTTAGTGGAACCCTGAGTCAACACACACACACACACACACACACACACACACACACACACACACACACACACACACACACACACACACACACACACACACACACACACACACACACACACACACACACACACACACACACACACACAAAACAATGCCAAAGGGGAGGCATTCTTCCCTCTATTTGATTATGGTCTGTGGTGAGGTTCTGGGCTTTAAAGACCCAGGGTAAAACCCTTAAATAAGTCAGCGCAGAGAGGGAGGGAGGAACACAGACAAACACACCCTCACACACAGATGACTTCAATGAGCCAGAGACCCAGCGTGACTAAAAATAAAGAGGCGATGTGGCTAAGAATAGCTGTGGACCGTGAGAGGAAGGGCTGATAAGCCCTGCGTCACACACATGCTGCTGGAGCATCATGCGATGGGATACGGCGGCCGGGGGGCAACAAGGCAAATTACTAGCAGCTGTCTGGACGCTCTGTGAGCTGCTACGGACAGAGGAGAGTGTCCAAACATGAAGGATTAATCATTCACTCCTAACCCGTGGCCACGTTCAAAACCTCGGGCACTCTGGACATTTATTTCCATTCATGTGCAGTGGTGGCACTTGCACCCGTGTGTGTGTGTGTGTGTGTGTGTGTGTGTGTGTGTGTGTGTGTGTGTGTGTGTGTGTGTGTGTGTGTGTGGTGTGTGTGTGTGTGTGTGTGTGTGTGTGTGTGTGTGTGTGTGTGTGTGTGTGTGTGTGTGTGTGTGTGTGTGTGTGTGTGTGTGTGTGTGTGTGTGTGTGTCACATTGAGAGCGATATGCTACGCCAGCAGTGTTGGTCAACATTTCATTCTGATCCCGCAGTGTAATTTTAGCTCTGCATGTGTAATGCTGTGAATGACTGCAATGATTAATTTCTCAATGGCCACAATGTAACTCAGGAACATTTGTTGTGGGCGAGGAGATAAATGATCCTGTCACTTCTAAGCCACCCCCGCTCTAGAGGACCTCTTCACTTAGGAATGTGGTTGTTTTTCATAATTATGTTTTTGTATTTGTCTTTGTGTATTTCCTGTGCTCATGCTTTGATTGTAGTATCTGTAACTTGTGTTGTGATCGAGAGTGAGAGAGAGAGAGATAAAGAGATGAAGAGAGAGAGAGAGTGTGTGAGAGAGAGATATAGAAAGAGAGAGTTTGAGTGAGAGAAAGCAAGAGAGGGGGAAAAAGAGAGAGAGTTTGAGTGAGTGAGGAGGCGAGAGAGAGAGAGAGAGAGAGAGAGGGAGAGGGGAGGGGAGAGTGAGTGCCAGTTTCAGTGAGTGGGTGAGTGAGATTCAGAGGGTGAGAGTGATTGAGTGAGTGAGAGGGAGAGAGAGAGAAGAGAGAGTGGGAGAGTGAGTGGGTGAGAGAGAGAGAAAAGAGAGGGGGAGAGTGAGTGAGAGTAGGAGAGTTAGTGAGTGAGTTAGAGAGGGAGAGAGGGAGAGAAATAGCAAGAGTGAGATAGATGGGGATAGTGAGAGTGATTGAGTGAGAAAGAGAGAGAGAGGGGGAGAGTCAGTGAAAGAGTGAGTGAGTGAGAGAGACAAAGAGAGAGAGAGAGAAAGAGCGAGAGAGAGGGAGGAGGGAAGATAGAGAGGGAAAGAGACAGAGTGAGTGAGAAAGAGAGAGGGAAATAGTGAGAGTGAGACCGAGGGAGTGAGAGAGGGGGAGAGAGTGATTGAGTGAGAGAGAGAGAGAGAGAGAGAGAGAGAGAGAGAGAGAGAGAGAGAGAGAGAGAGAGAGAGAGACAGAGACAGAGACAGAGACAGAGACAGAGAGAGAGAGAGAGAGAGAGAGAGAGAGAGAGAGAGAGACAGACAGAGAGACAGAGAGACAGAGAGACAGAGAGAGAGAGAGAGAGAGAGAGAGAGAGAGAGAGAGAGAGAGAGAGAGAGAGAGAGAGAGAGAGAGAGAGAGAGAGATACTATTTGACACAGAGGTAACTATATGCTGATGATTTGGTTCTTCAAACACCAACTAAAGAAGGTTTTTAACAGAACCTTAACATTCTAGAGCAATATTGACATATTTGGACCCTGGCAGTAAAAAAAACCTGTAAAACATTGGTTTTCCAGAAAAACCCCTTGGTCTTACTATATCAGCATTGGGAAACTTTGCAATCAAAATTAAATTAGTCTAAATAAACATTCCAATTAGATTTTAGATCCAAATATTTGACAGTGTAATCCTACCAATAGCTCTTTACAGAAGTGAGGTTTGGGGGCCACTCAATAAACTGGACTTTAAAATTTGGGACAAACAACCAATTGAAGCTCTACATGCAGAATTCTGTCGGAAAATTCTACAAGTCCAAAGAAGTACACCAACTAATGCAGGTAGGGCAGAATTGCCCCGCTTTCCAATGGTAATGAAAAAACAAAGAAGATCATTAACATTTTTCTACACCTAAATTCAAGTCCAAGTTCAAGACTCCAATTTAAAGCACTTCAAACCCAAGAGCTTAGCCCAGAAACCTCTCAGTCAGCTGGTGTTGGACCTAACCAACCAAGCTGAGCCCAGAAACCTCTCAGTCAGCTGGTGTTGGACCTAACCAACCAAATAAATCATTCAAATTAACTAAATCATGAACCAATCAAAGGACTTATATTTACAACATTGGAAAAACTAAACAAAATCCCAAAGCCGACTAAATTGCTGTTTGGCCCTAAACAGAGATTATGAATTGGCTGATTATCTCTACTCTGTTGGAGATACGAAGCAGAGACAGATCCTTACCAAGTACAGGCTGAGTGACCACCGATTGGTAATAGAAACCGGCAGCCATAAAAAGACATGGCTACCCAAAGAGGAGCGTGTATGTGGTCACTGCACGACAGTGGAGGTAGAAACAGAGATGCACTTTCTCCTTTACTATTCCTCACCAAGAGATTCATTATTCGCAGAAATTACTACATTTATTCGTAATTTTTATTTATTAAATCCAGAGGAAAAACAAAAAAATACTCATGGTCGAAGGTGCAACGACTCCTCTTGCAGCCAAATATGTATTTGCCTGCCATAACCCGAGGGACACTGAAAAATAACATCTGCTTAATAAGCAGTAACTTATTGATTATTATTATTATTATCATTCCAAATAGTAGTGGTATGGTAGTAGGGGTGATGGTAATGATAGCAGTTTAGTGATGGTGGTGGTAGTGGTAGTAGTAGTAATGATGATGGTAGTTGTAGTACTGATGTAATGGTGAGGATGACAGTTAGTTCTAAGTTAGTTATATTTTCCATGTTTAGCCTTTTATATTTATTATATTATTACTATTGAATGTTACCATTTTATGGTAACAGAGAGTTGGAGAGAGTTGGAGAGAGTGTCACGTTCCTGACCTTAATTCCTTTGTTTAGTCTTTGTTTAGTTGGTCAGGACGTGAGCTGGGTGGGTGTAGTCTATGTTATGTATTTCTATGTTTAGGTTGTCAATTGGCCTGATATGGTTCTCAATCAGAGGCAGGTGTTTTACGTTGTCTCTGATTGGGAACCATATTAAGGTATCCTGTTTTCATTGTTTGTTTGTGGGTGATTGTTCCTGTTCGTGCGTTCATGTGTTTTATGTTCTCTAGTTCAGGACTGTAGCTTCATTGGTTTTTGTTTGTTTATTGTTTTGTTCATATTGAAGAAGTATTCTAATAAATATGGATACATACCACGCTGCGCTTTGGTCCTCCTCTCCTTCTACCGACGGAAGCCGTTACAGAGAGAGAGAGTTGGAGAGAGTTGGAGAGAGTTGGAGAGAGTTGGAGAGAGAGAGGGTTGGAGAGAGTTGGAGAGAGTTGGAGAGAGAGTTGGAGAGAGTTGGAGAGAGAGAGAGTTGGAGAGAGTTGGAGAGAGTTGGAGAGAGAGAGAGTTGGAGAGAGTTGGAGAGAGTTGGAGAGAGTTGGAGAGAGAGAGGGTTGGAGAGAGTTGGAGAGAGAGAGAGTTGGAGAGAGTTGGAGAGAGAGAGAGTTGGAGAGAGTTGGAGAGAGTTGGAGAGAGAGAGGGTTGGAAAGAGTTGGAGAGAGTTGGAGAGAGAGAGGGTTGGAGAGAGTTGGAGAGAGTTGGAGAGAGTTGGAGAGAGTTGGAGAGAGAGAGGGTTGGAGAGAGTTGGAGAGAGTTGGAGAGAGAGAGAGTTGGAGAGAGAGAGGGTTGGAGAGAGTTGGAGAGAGAGAGGGTTGGAGAGAGTTGGAGAGAGAGAGAGTTGGAGAGAGTTGGAGAGAGTTGGAGAGAGTTGGAGAGAGTTGGAGAGAGAGAGGGTTGGAGAGAGTTGGAGAGAGAGTTGGAGAGAGTTGGAGAGAGAGAGGGTTGGAGAGAGTTGGAGAGAGTTGGAGAGAGAGAGAGTTGGAGAGAGTTGGAGAGAGAGAGAGTTGGAGAGAGTTGGAGGGAGTTGGAGAGAGAGAGAGTTGGAGAGAGAGAGGGTTGGAGTGAGTTGGAGAGAGTTGGAGAGAGAGAGAGTTGGAGAGAGAGAGAGAGTTGGAGAGAGAGTTGGAGAGAGTTGGAGAGTGAGAGAGAGTTGGAGAGAGAGTTGGAGAGAGAGAGAGTTGGAGAGTGAGAGAGAGGGGGGTAGAGTGAGTGAGAGAGGGAAATAGAGTCAATGAGGGGGTGAGTGAGAGAGAGAGAGCGTGAGAGTTATGGATGGGTTAAGTTTAGAAACTGATCTGGGGCCAGATGTACCCTTAAAGTGGCAATCGTTAATTGGCACATCATTTTTGAACTTTTACAGTAATGATATATACCTATTGATTCTTTAAGAATATAAGTTGTAAATGCCTCAGGATCTTAGTTCAACTGTCACACTCCATGACAACCCAAAATATAAGCATATTTTTATTCCAATGACTGTAAATAATGTACATGTTAACAAACACTGGATATCCTCAAAACATGGCTCAAACTATAATTTTGACATCATGGATGGTCAGTCCTAGCATTGATAACTCTCTATGAATTTGAGAATTGTTACATTTCTCCCCATCCCGCAGCTTTTTACCAAT